>NC_092804.1:83486420-83573920 GCF_040954645.1 Diabrotica undecimpunctata | reverse complement strand
TTAAGCCTCTGTCCAAATCAATGCCTAAATATTTAGCACAGTTCGTTGGTCTCAGCTCATTGCTACCTAGTTGAAAGATCAGATCTGGCCCGTTTCTTGGAGCCTTCAGAATGTCCACCTCGGTCTTGCTGCCTGCGAGTTCTAGGTCATTATTTTTCATCCACCTATTTACCTTGTTAAAACAGTCGTTTATCGTATCTACAATTTCCCAATACATGTCACTAATCGTTAAGATAGCTAGATCGTCGGCGTAGGCTATTGCTATGTTATCTCTGCCGTAGTCGATGTCCAGTACCCCATTGTAAAGTATATTCCATAATGTCGGGCCTAGTACGGATCCTTGCGGTACGCCAGCTGTTAATCGAATCTCTGCGTTTCTAGCCACTGACACATGTCTGTCGGTTAAGTATCTTTTTATAATGTTTATTAAATATCCCGACATGTCTGCAGTTTCCAATTTTCGTATGATGTGTGCCCAGTTGGCGGAGTTAAAGGCATTCTTCACATCAAACATTATCAAAGCGGCCCATCTTCTTCTTGTGGTCTTAACAGTGTCCGTAATATGCTTAACCGCATCTACCGCCGATTTTGCTTTTCTAAATCCGTACTGTCTAGTCGAGATAATGTCCTTTTCTCTCAACTCCTCTTCAAGGCGATTTTTGACGATATTCTCATAGAGTTTCCCTAAACAGTCAAGGAGGCATATTGGCCGATAAGAACTGGCTTCGTCCGGATCTTTACCGGGTTTAAGTATTAATGTGAGTCGCGCACGCTTGAGCTCGTCAGGGAATTCTTGTGTTGTAAGCAGCTGATTGAAGATTTTTATAACCGCTTCCGGTTGTAATGTGGTTAATAATTTTATCGCCTCTGGTGGCACACGGTCTGGTCCAGAAGATTTACCTACTTTGATGGACTCTGCGGCTCTTTTGAGTTCTGCGAGACTGACGCCATTCGGACAGGTATGTTCATTTTGTACTAAGTGTGTGTTCTGCTTTGAGGGAAAAAGGGTATTCGCAATTTCCCTTCTTTTATCATCGCACAGTTTGTACGGGGTCTTTGACCTCAGCGTTTTGGTGGCTATTCTATATGCATCACTCCATACATCGTTCTCCAGCGCCTCGCACAGGTTTTTCCAACATGTGCGCTTGGCCCTGTTAATCGTCTTTTTTAACTCATTTTTGGCGCTTTTATACTCGTCCTTTATCTGCTGGGTCCTATTCCTCTGCGCGATTCGCCTAAGTCTAAGGCATTCTGTCCGTTTTTGCTGTATTTCGTCATTACACCAGTATGGTACAGTATATGTGACATATTTGTTATTACTGCTCGACTTGTGTGCTCGTATTATTGCATTTCTAAAGGTGGGAAAGTCGGTAGCTTCTTCTTGTAAGTTTTTGGTCTGTTCAGCAAATCTTACTTTATTAAAAGCGAGTGTTCTTCTGCCGTTCCTAGTTGTGACCTTTGTTCCTATCTCGAAGGAGATGTACTGTAAAAGTAAACATGTTCTCGTCTAGTACATCCCAATTTGTAATTTTGTTTGCATAATTATTTGATGCTAGGGTAATATCTATGTGACTCCGTGATTCTCCTCTTTCGAAAGTGTGTTTACCATTGAGATCCATTTAGTCAAATTATTAGGACCATTTTTAGAAATTAGCTCATTTTTCAAAAAATCTTATAAACAAATTAAATTTTACAAAAACTATTCAACCGATCTGACCCATCTTTTACATACAATTTCAACATGATAAGACCCACAAGTTCAGCTACATTTAAACAAATTTTTAATAAATAATAAAAAAGTGATTAACAATATTTAAAAACAGCGATTTTGTTGTTCATTTTGCAATAACTTTTTTATTTAGTTAATTCACCGATTTTAATTTAGCCGCTTTCATTTTGTGTTTTTTTTAAAGTTGCATGTTGATACCAAACTCTAACTAGATAGACAAGTTTTTAAGTTGTAAGCAAAATAATGAGTTTGACGTTTTCACTATTTATTTTAAAATACTTTCACTAAATGATTGATTAATCCCTAGATTGTATCTAGATCTTTTTGTACACATTTCAACTGTTAAACCCATTTAAGAAATTCTTATTTTTTACTTACTTGATTGGTCTAAGATACAGTTATTTCCTACCTATAAGTTAAAATACAAGTGAAAAAGCAAAAATTAGTTGACGCCATACCTTTGACTATAAAATATATACTAGACTCTGAGATCTAAGATTTTATAAATGAGTAAAAAAATTCACGTCTGCAAAGGTTTTCCAGAAATACTTTATATACCTATACGATCCTAACTGTAACATAAAAGTAACTGTTTATAACTGTGACTGTAACTGTTATAATTTACATGAGGTTATGAAATTTTACAAAGATAGGAGAGACCCTGGAGACTATGGACGATTATTAGACTTGTTAGTCTAGAAGCTCTAATTTGACTGGTGACTAGTGAGATAATCCACCACCCTGTTCTAACAAGCGTGGTTATCTAAGATCTTATACCTACCGATTAGGCGCCATATCACTTTTACTTTAACTGAAATTCAGTAAAAACATGTTTCATTTGTCCATAGTCTCCATGCCATCAGGAGACTGGAAAAATGTATAGGAGCCGGTGTACAATCAGGTATTCTTACAAAATAAACTTAATTTTTGCAATTTGTGTACACAACATAGGAAAATTGTATCTTTTAGATACAACTTTAGATACATTAACAGAAACCTATAATAAAATAAACCATTCCTGCAAATCTTTGTCTATTATCATTTATAGGAATGAATAAAATAGTTACAATACTTTTTAAATTTACTATAGCCAGTGCCTTGGAAGTTAAACTAAATCTGTGCGATGGTAAATGTTTCTTTAAAAAGTTGACCTCACATTCTTTATCAACGAGTGCAACATATTTTCAAACACAAGCCTTTCCATAAACGTAAGTAACAACATAATGTCCTCTAGATACTGTTTTTTGGATCTGTTGATTTTATGTTCCTGACTATGTTTCTCCCTTTAATTTCTCTTCAATTTCGGAATTTGTATTCACTCTTCTTTCTCTTTTTATTGTTACATTAGGGTCTATTATTGTTCTTATTATTTTTCTTTTGAATTTCAAAAGTCTATCTTTCTCTTTTTCGTTAAGTGATTCGGTTTGCAAAAACAGGTCCTATTAAGATTATTCCAGGAATACTATCAATAACATTTTCAAAATTATTAATTGTTTTAATGGAGTCATATAATATCATACCTTGTTTCTAGAGAGACTTTATTGTGTCGCTTACAAAACTAAAATTACTCTTTATATAAGCCAAATTGTTTTTGTGACTTGTTGGTTTAAAACCGTTTGAAAATCTTTAATTGTCTTTCTGGTTGATTCGGGTACATCTAAAACCCCCTACACAGGTCTCGACTAAACCACCCAACTGTCGTGACCGACCACGTTGGGCCCGACGATTGACGTGTGTAAGATTGTGGACCGACAAAAAAGTTGTCACGTCCCAAATCGACAGGTCAGGTAATGGGGAAGTCAGCTGTCGGGATGTCGCGGTTATACAACCAGATAGGTCAGTCCGACCGTCGAGTACAACTTTTTTTGTCGGTCAACAAGCCTACACGCACACCAACCATCGGACTGAATGTTGTCGGTTACGACAGATGGTTGGTTTAGTCGGGACGTATGTAGGGTGTTTAAAATTTACGCGAAAGGTACGTCTAGACATATGAATTTAAAATTCGGGACAGTTTTTTTCTTGGATCTTAATAAAAGATTATTTTTCTTATTTAAACAGATATTTATTATAAAAAAATTACAGGGTGGACAAAATATTGGATTGTTCTATTAGCACATTAGCTGAAATAACTTATTACTTACTTACATACATGTTCAAAAAAAATATGGTGAGTATTACAAAATAAGCGAGATAACAAAGATACTGGTATTATGTTTTCACTTAATATATAAAGATGAAAATTATAATATTTACTTCGTCTGACAATTGAAACCCGAGTGTTTCCGATCGATGTTATTTTTAATTTAAGCAGTAATTTTGGAAATAATTTTTATTTTATTTTATTCTCAGACAATTAATTTTATATTCACACCCACTACTTCTACAATAGCTAAACAAAAATATGATTTTAAAGATATTATTTGGAAAATGCCAAATAAAATCTAATTTTTAATTAAAAAAAACGTAATTTTTCGTCCATTTCAATCTTAATTTGCTACATGCTCCCACGAGTTACAATTTACAAATTAATACACTTTTAGAAACATCAATGCCCATGTCCACGCCTACAAAGCGATATCTAGAAGAGACTGAAGCGACAATGCTATTTTTCTAAAGTTTTTTTCTTGTGGCGTCTTAATACAATTTACATTTTTGGTTGGGAATAAGCCACACTTTTACTTTCAAATAAGTTTACTTTGAAGTTTCAAATTCGACTAAAATGCAAAATATTTTTCAAAATACAAAGCTATAATAATTTTTTTTATTAATGTTTTGTACTTTGAAATTGATTTCCAAGGGGCAAATCGAAACTTTAAAACTTATTTTAAAGTAAAATTGTATCTTATTCTTAATAAAAATAGTAAGTTGCCAAGTTTCTATTTGACCATATTATAATGTTATGCCGTTTTAAATATGCCTTTCTCATTTTCTCCTGTTGAAAGTCCATACTCCATCTATTATGTACCTGTCTCTTTTCATTTTTGAAATATTAGTACTAGGCCATCAATAATTTTTAAATTTTTGTTATTTCATCGTACGTGTTTTATTATTTTATTTACATTTAGCCTACAAGTGACATTAAGTAATATTCCTATTTTAAATGGCACACCCGGTATTTTATACCTTATATTAAAAAAATTTAAATTATCTTTTATTCCATAATGTATCCATGTAAGTGTTGCCTATACTCAAATTCAAAGATTATTCAGTAAATATCTATTTTTTACATTAAAAATATTTTTTACAAAACCTCATTTCCATTAAAGTGTCCATTGCATTTAATTGTGTAATGTCAGTTTGACACTCCTATCAAGTAATTTACTCTTATTCTAAACCTATTCTAAAGAAGAAAGAATCGATATGATTTTTGTTCTTAATCAGTGTAAGAGTTTAACGATTAAAATACCCAAATCGAGGGAAACCTGACAAACGTACTTGTGAAAAGTACAGTTTAGAGCTAGCGGAAACGTAGAAGATAAATTTCGATTTGTTATACACGAAATTGAAATTAGTAAGAGCAGCACTGGACGAATAATACAAAAACACAAAACGTATCCCTCTAAAGCACAGATGCATCAAGATCTGTATGAAACGGATTTTCAACAAAGAATAGATTAGAACATAACTATTATTATGAGTTATAGATAAAATAGTATCCAATGAAGATTTTTTTGATGATCGTTTTATTTTCCGATGAGTGCACTTTCCATAATGATGAACTTGTTAAATGTAATAACTGTCATTATTACAGTGATGAAAATCCTCACGCTTCTGTCGAACTCTCGATCATCAGTATATTCATAGAAAATCCATAAACGTATGGAGAGAATAAGAGGATCGCATGTTATAGGCCCTTATTTTTTAATGGCAATCTTAATGGCAGTAAATTAAAAAAAAAATGAGTGGGAAATTATCTGGCCTTCTTGATGATGTAGGTAGTTCTAAATATTATGCAGAAAATATGAATAGAATTGGATGAAGCTCCAAATATTTTCAAGCAATAATAACCTTCGATCTAATGCCGTACAAAAATATTGGTACCAGATGTAAGATATAACTCTAGTTAAATAAAACTAGTATTATATTATACATTATCGTTCTAAGTTGTTCTGAATAACTTAGAACGAGATCCTACAGCATACACAAGAAATAATACGAGGAAAATAACATAAAAGGATTATCAGAAAAACTTAAAAGGATAGGTAATAAATTCAACATTTCAACAACATTCAAAACAACAAACACATTGAGATCTATTTTGTCTAAAACCAAACCTAACAATGAACAAGAAAGGACAAAGAATTGCATTTATAGAATACCTTGTGAATGCGATCAGTTTTATTTAGATGAAACATCAAGACCATTCAATGTTAAAATAAGTGAACATCAATCTTATATCAAAAATAGAGAATTTGATAGATCTCAAATATGTAAACACGCATGGGATAATGAACATAGGGTTCAATGGAATGATTCAAATATAGTCCTAAAAGAAGCGGATGGTAAAAAGAGAAAAATCAAAGAAGCAGCTCTAATTATGCTAAATGAGACCAATTGTGTCGAAAATTCCTCGGCAGAATGTAGTAGGATCTGGTTACCCATATTAAAAGAGGAAGTTATTAAAAGGAAAATACCAGTATTTGTAAGTCGGTAACATATACATCATTTATGTTTTTTAAATAACAAACATATAAAATCAGAATTTGGTGTTTATTGAAAGTAAACTAAATGCACGACCAAATACTTACCATGTCAGAATAGTATTGTGAGGTTTTTTTCCTGGTTTTTCCCTTATAATTTACTATGGAATCACTAACAGGAGATTTTTACTGTCATCACGGCATGTGTTTGTCTTTTTAAAGACGAATTACATGCTATGATTTTTCCTGACGGATATTCTCAAGTTAAAGTTGATTTCATGTAATCGAATGAACTATCTTACAATTAAAGTCGTCCCAGGAACGCAACTCAACAGTATTGGAAATATCATTTTAAAGTCGTCTACTTTAAAATATATAATGTATGTCTGAATTGTAAATATAAATGAGTCAGAAAAAATTAAATTATTAGAAGAATTTTTCACCAAGTAACAGAAAAACAAAATTTGTTTAATTTACTAATGTTTGTATTTTGAGAACGATTTCCGAAGTGGAAATTGAAACATCAATAAACGTACTTTAACGTTTAATTGTGGCTTATTCCCATTTAAATAGTAATTACTTTAACATGCCATAAGAAAATAGCTTCAAAACAATACTGAGCATAAGATATTCAAAGAGCCAGTACTTATCAAAATTTCTAAAAGATGATGACATCGATCTGGTCGGTCTACAGGAAACACACTGCGAAACGGAAGAACAACTGCGAAAAAGAAGAAAAATACCTATACCTATAATATAAAATAGTAGCGAACTACTGGGTGCCACGTACCATCGATCATACGGCACAGGAATGTAAGTTAAACAAAACATAGAAAACGCTGTCGTTTTTTCAACGTATAATAATGATGAAATTCATAATGTTGTAAAAATTGAAAGCATTACCGTTACTAATACCTACACCACCAGCTTTATCTTGGCCAGCTCAAGTCATCCAAACACATCCGCACCCGTCAATATACGTGGGGGACTACAACAGTCACCATAAACAGTGGAAATACAAACAATATAACAGCAATGTGAATGTACTAGTAAAATGGATGGAGGATGAACATCTATCACTTAAGTTTGATGCTAAAGACAAACCTACATTCATGTCAGCAGCATGGAAGAAGGAGTACACTCCTGATCTAAGTTTTGTCTCTAATAATAACGGGCAACCTCTAGCATTTTCTCGAAAAGTAATAAAGGCCTTCCCATACAGCCAACATCGCCCAGTGATCATAGAGGCAGGAACCCAAATTTCTATAATCACAAGGTGGAATCTTGAGAAAACTATGTGGGGTAGGTTTTCTGCGGAACTGGACAAGACTCTAGGCTGGATTCCCCCTACCATCAAAAATTACATATTATTCTTTGGAGCCGTAATAAGTACTGCCAAAAAGCATATACCAAGAGGCTATCGAAAAGAATACATTCCTGGTTGGTCCCATAACATCGAAGAACTGTACCAAAATTTTCTTGAAAGTGGCGATCAAGAATTAGCTGATAAACTGCTCCAAAGCCTAGATGTAGCGAAACAACAAAAATGGACGGAAACTGTAGAAAATCTTAATTTTCAAACACCAAGTAGGCAAGCATGGACACGACTAAGAAAATTAGGAAGCGGAACTCCCATAACAAGAAACAAAACAACCATTAACCCAAACACTATTGCCTTACATTTGGTATTGACATCTAGGGCCCCCAGCCACACACAATCAAGGTAAAACGAGAGCTCAAAACTTTAAAATTCCATTCTACAGAAACCGAATACTCCCGCCCTTTTAATTGTAAAGAATTCACTATAGCTAAGGATGTAACGCCAGGTAAAGCCCCAGGTTTTGACAATATTCATCCCGAATTCCTAGTTAACAGCGGCAAATATGCGAGAGAATGGACGACCTACTTTTTCACAGACATTTTGAAGAGAGGCACTCAAACACTCGAAGGTCATTGCCATATTAAACTTAGAAAACCCAAATGATAACAACCCTAAGAACTACAGACCAATATCCTTCGGCGACGTTCAAGCTATTAGAACGACTTCAGATTTCCGACCGAAAAGAAGCTGCGCAGATCAGGTTCTTTCATTTGTCACGTTTATTGAGGCAGGGTTCCAGAGAAAACTTAAAACTGCAGGCGCATTCATAGACCAACAGTGGCCTAAGATTCAGTCTGGAGAGAAGACATGATATACAAGCTCCTCCGACAATCTCCTGTAAATTCACCGCTCTAATAATCAACAGCATGCTAGCCGACCGAACGATTCAAGTAGTCATGGGAACCGATATCAGCACCCCAAGAAAACTGAAGAATAAACTGCCTCAGTAATCTGTCCTAGCTCCTCTTCTCTTTAGCCTGTACATCGCTAATATACTAGAAACCAGATCAAGGAAATTTAGTTAGGCCGATGGAGGCGTAACTAAATTTCTGGTATTTCCGTAAATGGAGGCTCCAACCAAACGCTACCAAAACAGAGGTTTCCAGGTTCCACCTAAATAACAAGCTTGCAGGAAGAACACTCAACATCCAATTAAAAAAAAACACACTCGCCTACAATAAAATACCAAAATACCTTGGGGTGACTCTTAACAGAACTCTATCTTTCAAGGAACATCTGTCAAAAACATCTACCAAAAAAAAACGGAAAAACTTAAATCCAGAAACAACATCATCCAGAAGGTGTGTGGCACAATGTGTGTGGGGAGCATCGGCTCCCACCTTGCGATCATCTGCCCTGGGCGTTGTCTTTTCAACCTCGGAATACTGCTCTTCAGCCTGGCTTAACAGCCCACATATACACAAAGTAGATGCCCAATTAAACAATACAATGAGAATAATTTCAGGCGTTAGCAAATCCACCCCTACGCAATGGCTCCCAGTATTGAGCCACATTTCACCACCCAAACTACGGCGCATACACTCCCTCACTAGTGAGTACAGAAAGATACTTAGTAAAGAGATCCTGCCAATCCATCAATATATAGATGCTGCCAACGGTAACTGTCTACGATCCAGATGACCGCCAATAAAAACAGCAGAAACTGCTGTGGAAGATGAATTCATCTTAACTACCACTTGGACTCGAGACTGGATGGAACAACAAAATAGCAGCTTACCCTGCATTATACAAAAATCACCAGTTTTTGACTTACCACGCAACATATGGACTATGAACCCAGACGGCAGAACCCAACACGGCAGATGCGGTTACATGATGCACAAATGGGGTAAACGACCATCCCCACTCTGTGACTGCGGACAACCACAAACCATTTATCACATCACAGAACAGAGTTCCACAAGATCCTATCATGGAGGTCAAAGAAGTTCCTAATAGCGACTCCAGAGTCGATAAACTATATAAATAAGTTAGATGTTTGTTTGTAACCATATGTATTATGTTTTATACAAAATATATCGAAATTTAAATGTAAATGTGTCAAGTGCCATACGATAAATAAATAAAATATTAGTATTGATTTATATTTGATTTATGTTTGTTCCGATGACCTCCTAAAAATGTCCCATGGGTTGTAGTCTATAACTGAAGATTTTCACAAAAAATTGTAAATTTCAAAAAGAAAAAAGCTTCAATCGAATAACTATACATATGTACCTAAAGAATCAAAAACTAAATTTAAAAAAGTCAACATGATTCTAAGGAATAATGTAGTAATATTAAGTAAATTTCAAAAATAAAAAAGTTATTAAATCGAATAAGTATACATACGTAAATAAGCAAAAACTTTTAAAAGTTTTATTTATTTAAGTTAAAGTAAATATCTAAATTATCTAAATAGGTATATTTTTGTTTTAATTTACTTGGTTTATCGGTCTGGTATCCATAAAATACTTTAATATTGCTCAAAAGTTTCGGCAATTTTTCATTATCAATGAAGACTTTTATTACTACTTAATAACTTAAACTAAATGTTACACTATTGATATTTAAAACTAAAGTGATAGATCGCGAGAAATTCCTTAAAATAAAAATACATATGGATTCTGTATACTTTCAGATGTTCAGTGTGCATGTGTCATAGCAAATGTGTTTAATAATTAATTAATTAAATTATAATATGTATATATGAATTATTTTAAATGTTAGTTTTTGTTATTAATCTTTTTATTCTTCCCCACCTTTTCCCTTTTCAGGGGCCACTGTTCTTTACTCTTCGTCGCCACTCATTTCTGTCCATCGGATCTTCTTAATCTAACCTATATATATATATATATATATATATATATATATATATATATATATATATATATATATGTATATATATATATATATATGTATATATATATATATATATATATATATATATATATATATATATATATATATATACGTCTAGACCAAAAATTAATAGAATTCAGATACGGCAACATCGAAGAAATATACGAGCATATAAAGGCGAGTATAAAGCAAGCAGCATTCGAAGCCCTTGGGGAAAAAGAACATATAACAAATAAACAGCACTATTATGAAATAAATGAACCAACAAAAAGAATAATTCAAGAAAAAAAGCAACTATACAGAAAATGGCTGACTACAAACAACGATGAAGTTTATAAAGAATATAGAGAAAAAGATAGAGAAGTGAAAAAACAAATAACACAGCAAAAGAATGAAGAATGGGAAAGAATCTGCTTAAATATTGAAACATATATAGGAGGTACAAGAACTTCGGAGTCATGGAAAGTACTGAGAGGATTGAAACAAAACTCAAAAGAAAAAATTAAATTGGGAAATATACAGGACAAAGAATGGAAGGACTACTACAAGGAACTATTAACAGAACAAAGACCACAATTCATTGGAAAAGAAAACAGGCGAAGACGAAGCAGATTCCCACAACAAGAAATAGAAATAACAGATAGGGAAATGAGAACGGCCATAAAAGCAATCAAAAATAAGAAAGCACCGGGACCTGGAGGCATCTCACCTGAGCTTATAAAATACGGATCAAAAAAATTACACCGGATGATACAATGGATATTTCAGAAAGCCATAAATGGAGAACAGCTCCCAAAGGAATGGACGGCGGCATATATGACATCTATATTTAAGAAAGGAGATAGAAAACGATGCGAAAACTACAGAGGAATAAGCGTAATATCATCAATAGGAAGATTATATGGGAAGATACTACGAGAAAAGATAGAGCAAGCGATAAAAGGCAAAATCAGAGGATCAGGCAGGCTTCACGGCAGGAAGATCATGCATAGACCACATATACACACTGGAACAACTGTTGGAAAAGAAAAAAGCAAAAAATAGAGATATACACTTGGCATTTGTGGACCTGAGAAAGGCGTATGACTCTGTACCAAGGTCAGAACTATGGGAGGCAATGTACAAATTAGAAATACAGACGGAACTCATAGAAGCTACAAAAGCTCTGTATAAAGAAAATAAAGTGTCCATTAAAATGGGAACAAGAATCATAGGAGACTTCACCACAACAAAAGGGCTCCTGCAGGGTTGTTCCACATCTCCAACCCTATTCAAAATATACTTAGAGAAAGCCTTGACTACATGGAAAAGAAAATGCGAAGGCATGGGAGTACCGGTACGGAACGAATACCTATATACATTAAGTTTTGCAGACGATCAAGTAGTGATTGCACAAGACCAAGACGACCTCAGCTACATGATGAAAAAACTACAAGAAGAATATACCAAGGCTGGCCTAGATATTAACCTCGCGAAAACAGAGTACCTACCTACAAGTGAAGAAGACATAGAAGATCTACAGATTGATGACAACGTAACAATCAAAGGAAAGGATAAATTCAAATACCTGGGGTTTATAATCACGAAAAAGGCAACAACAGAGGAAGAAATTACACAAAGATTAGGACAAACAAGAACAGCAATCCGACAACTTAACTCAGTATGGTGGGATAGACACCTAAATATGAAGACAAAAACGCAGATTTATAAAACATTAGTGCGAAGTATTATGACATATGGGGCTGAAAATTGGATCATAAACAAGAAAACCAGCAGTAAGATAGTAGCAACAGAGATGGAATGCCTGCGAAGATGCTGCAGAGTAACAAGAATGGATAGGAGAAGTAATGACGAAATAAAGCAAAGAACATCAATAGAAACAGACATACTAACATATATAGAACAAAAAAGACTAAAGTGGTATGGACATGTAAGAAGAACTAGCGACAGCAGATGGATAAAGAAAATAACCGAATGGAGCCCCATAGGAAGGAGGAAAAGAGGACGACCCCGAAAATCCTGGAGGAACGAAGTAGACGACGCCATGAGTGAGAGAGGACTGAACGATGGAGAATGGAACAACAGAGAGAGATGGAAACGGTTGAGCGAGAGAAGGCAGTGAATACTGTAGAATCCCTAAATATATATATATATATATATATATATATATATATATATATATATATATATATATATACATATATATATATATATATATATATACATATATATATATATATATATATATATATATATATATATATATATATATATATATATATATATATATATATATAGAATTTGGAAAACACTCCGTAAGACTTTTTTGTTCCAAAAAATATAAAAAAATTGTTTGAGTCAAAAAAGTTCATCATTTGAATTAATCTTATATAATTAAACATTTGAACGGTAAATCAATTGTGTTGTTTCACACACAGAGTGAGCAATCATCGACATATCATTTGTAGAATTGTAAGTTGTATTTCAATTAAGATATGTCGATCGGATAGCCAAGCGGGCTGGGCGGCTGGCTTCTCCTTCGCTTCAATGCGAGAGATGTCAGTTCAAATCCCCGGCTCGGTGAATAGCAAACAAAAAGGCTAACGCAGTAGTTTAAAATTCTAAAATGAATCTACGGCTTAGTCTAGAATATGCTGGTATCTGATCGGCCTATGGTGGAGCAGTACGGCAAGAGATAAGAGCTTGCGGCTAGGTGATACTCCTCCATAGATCCCTACCGGAAGGGCGTGGAACGCCTAAATACCGGGTATATATATATATATATATATATATATATATATATATATATATATATATATATATATATATATATATGATGGGTCCAATATGTTTATCATTAAGTATGCAATTTTTGGCGAAATTTTCCAATACTGAAAGAAGGGTAAATAAAAATATAGAAAAGACAGTAGAAATATAGAAAAGAGATTTGTAAATCCGTAAACTAATTTTCGAAACCAAATTCAGATTTCTCCTTTAATCTGTGCCTTCTATGAATTGCAAGGCAAAACAGACGTTGATAAACATGTTATTAGAGACATGGAGAATCTAAAATTGCATTCCACAACATATCTCCTCAACTGAGCAAAAATCCTTAGTGAATTGGTTTTTCGTACTCATAAAGAGTAAATCGGAATAAAAAGAAAAGACAGTTAGGATTTGATTTCACGTATAGTGCGTCTGTGTATCTTATTCTTAGCTTCATATTTTATCTTATTATTGTATTTTATAGTTGCTTCTAATAGGAATTATTTTCACGTTTAGAGCGTTTGTGAATAGCCGCTCCGAAGATCCCTTTTAGGGTGAAATACGTATAAGCGGATACACAGACGCACTATACGTGAAATCAAATCTTAACTGTCCTTTCTTTTTAAAACAGATTTTACGTATAGTACTTCTACAAATACTTCGGATTTTTACTTTTTGCTTTATTTTTAGATGTTGATGTATGCGTCTTTAGGAAGTTATTTCATTATCACTTACTTTGACGAAAAATATATGATTTCACGTTCAGGGCTTCCTACTGAGGCGCTCTGATGAGTCCTAAATAGGACGAAATACGTATAAGTGAATTGTAGAAGCACTATATGTGAAATCAAATCTTAACTGTCTTTTCTATGAATTATTCTTCTTTCACCACATTTTCGGTGAACTCCTCTTAATTCACCATGGATTTATAAACAAAATTGAGATTGTCCACTAGATACATTTTGATTTCATTTCTAATTCCACTAGCTACTTTTGTGACGTTCACAAAGGCATAAACCCTGATCCTACGATAAATTGATCGTAGAAAAAAACTTTGTCCTATAGAAACCATCCATTTCTATATCTCTTACCTCTCTATTGTATACAGAACGTGTATATATATATATATATATATATATATATATATATATATATATACATATATATATATATATATATATATATATATATATATATATATATATATATAAATTAGAGTATGATATTAATATTGAGAGTAAACTAAATGTAAGGCCAAACACTTACCATGTCGAAATATTATCATAAGTTTTTTTTTCTGGTTTTTCCTCATGATTTATTACTATTCGATCAGTAAATAGAAAATTTTATTGTCCTCACTGCATATTGGATGACTAACTAGCAAATTTTACTGTCATCATTGCATGTGGTTTTATTTTTAAAGACAAATCACATGCTATGATGTTTTTGATAGGTATTCTTGAGTTAAAGTTGATTTCATGTAATCGAATGAACTATCTTTCAATAAAGTCGTCCCCGGAAAGCAACTCAAAGTCATCCACTTTAAAATATATATATTATAATATGTTTGAATTGTCAACTATCAATTGTTATTACCAAGTAACAAAAACAAAATTTGTATAAATTGTATTTTGAGAACGACTTCCGAAATGGAAATCGAAAAGTCAAAGTAAACTTATTTTAAAGTAAAATTCTTGTTTATTCTTACTAAAAAAAGTAAATTTCTTTATTTTTAAATTACACTATTTTAACTTTTATGTGTTCCTTAAATACTTTATTTTATTTTCAAAAATAACTTTTTCAATATTTCCTTAGACAATGCTGTTATATTTGTATAATGTTCCCATAATAGTTTGCATTACATTTTATTTTATAGTTATTTGCATATATTTTGTGATAAGTTTATCTCTTTATTTCAAATTGAACCCCCTAAAACAAAAAAGTATGCCAATGACATTGAAATAACGGTATTATAAAATTTATAATTTAATGTGCACAAAAACAAACTTGTTTTATTTACTTTTAATTAAAAGTTATAAACTATTTTTTTCTAAAACGCGACTCCAAAAATCAATTAACTTTTCTTTAAAATCAATGCCCTGGATCTATTAGCTCCTATTACCTATCTATCAGCGAGAGTATTGTTTGGAAAACTTTTTCCTTACACAATACAAATATCTTGTTGTCCCCTACAATTCAGCGGGAGATCAAAGTGACAATAAAGGTGTTGTGTTACCATTGTTTACCTTCGTCATTTTGTTTCTTTTGTGAAGGCAGCTTGATGGCCAATTTCATTACTTAATTTAATGGCGTGAATCAATAAAACTAGAAAATGCTTTGTTAAACTAACTTTGAGAAGATAGATCAAATAGTTTGGTTAGTTTTACTGGAGAATATTACAAATACACTATATTGATTATATTTTATCATTATTATTATTATGCAATAATACTTTAAAATTGTAACATTGAAGGTAGCATGTAAGAGTAATAAAAGCTACTACGTTTTACGACTTATAACTAAAACAATAATATAATCTAATAAAAAAATCTTGCGGAGAAGCTACATCAGAAGGAATAATAATAGTAAAAATTAAATTTAATGAGCGAACCAAGAGCTTAATCATCGCTTATGGACCGAAGATTATAATATATCAGTAATGGGAAAATACGGAAAATTAACAAGGATTGGCAAATAAAATGATAACCAAGAAATATGCTGAAGCAATTAATGACGAGATAGAAGCAAGAGACTTGGAGAACCAAAATGTGGAGAATGTATATTCTATTTCAGTATATTTTAACGACTCTCTTGTCCACCTTTCCACTGATGTGATTGTTCCAGTTTTTTCCAGCGTGTTTCTTGTAACTATTCTTTCTCATTTTCAGAATTTTCTGTGTTTTGACTGTGTCAGATCTTGTTTCTAATGTGTACGTCATTATTGGTTTTATACTGGCCTTATAGATTCTTGATTTCATTCACAGGTAATGTGTCGGTTACGCTTTATAGTGTTACGCTAGTATGTAGCTTCGCCCTGGTCTACAGTACTAGCTACTGTACCTACCACCTTTTTTTTAAGCCAGTTTTGAAATTATAACATATTAGGCTGATGTCACGAATACTTTTGATAACTAAAAAGAAGTCTTGTTTCGATTAATGAGAGATTTTTGTCATATCTACATAAAAGCAGAAAATACCGAGGCATAATAATTTCTCCAATATTTAATTGAGAGATAATATGATTGCTATTGTCAGCAACACTTTAACTGACGTGCAGCGAAAAGGTAGTATTTAAAAAGATACCCAAACAGGCTGCAACCTAATCGCCAACATTTAAACATCTATTTCGTTCTAAACGAGACAACAAACGAGAAAACGAGAAAGAAGATAAAGTAATAGGAAGTTAGAAGTTAAGTTAGGAATCAGCAAAACTTCAGTTTTAAAAATCCTACACCGAGAGCATTTTCACCCTTTCAATATATATATTGAGATAATATTAAATATAGGAGAAACAAAGGTAATCTGGACTGAACTTAAATAGTGATTAAAGAAATAATTTATAAGTTACCTATATACTAGAGAATATTATAAAAAGTATTTATATGAGGGCATTCTTAAGAAATTAGCATAATAATAAGTTTAAAAAGTTTTTTATTTGGCAATGTATTTGGTTATTTTGATAATTGTGATGTTATATATATTTGAGTACGCCATCTTTATAGACAACCAAATATACACTGAAGTAAATTTAGTTGTGGGAACTTTTGTAAATAATTATGGATTTAGAATGGTGTTATTTATTAGTTTAAGATGTTTGATTTGTATATAAGTTTACATTCTGATCTGAAAAGCCTAAATTTCCATAAAATTCTCGATAGAAGAGTAAAGAATTATCTAGAACTCTAAAATAAGACGTCAATAGAAAGAATTTAACCTTTGTTCGGAGTAGAATGTTCGCGAACATTGTAGTGTCTATGAAATAGAAGGATTCGAAGATTTTTTCTTTCAAGAATATTCGTGAACATTGAAATGATATAAATACGATGTGATTTGGATTAAAAGTTTGTCAGTCGGTCAGTATAGTCAGTCAGTATAATCAGTATGGTCAGTATTAGGGTATTAGTACAGTATTCAATAGTCATTAATGCAGTATTCAAGATAGTCAGTAATCAGTAATTTAGTAGTTGGAAAGTATATTAGATGAAGATTAAAAAATGGTATTAAGAGAGTATTAGTTGGAGATTAAAAATTATATTATGTATATGGTGATTGGAGATTGGAAGAAAAAAAAAAGATTATTAGAAAGAAGAATAAACAAAAAAGCGATAAAAAAGGAAGAATATTTTACCGATTTATAAATGCTATTAAGAAGAAAAATATTTTAAAGTGGTGGAAGCTGATAATTAAAACATTGTGGTGTATTTGGCAATGCAAGTTCACAAAAAGAAGGATAACCGAGGCTGAAGACGAAGACATTGAGTGGTGATTAAGTTTCAGTTTCATTTAGGCATTCAGTGACAGAAAGGTGCCAAAAATTTTGTTAATATAATTTAATTAGTGTCATAAGAATTTCAATTTAAAGATAGTTTGTTTTAAATTTACATTGTCTATATTAGATATATATGTGTGTTTCATAATAGATATAATAAAGATAATTTCAAAAAGTGCTTACAAACTAATTCTTTGAGAACCGCGATAAAAACCCTATATATAAATATGTTATTTAAAAACACTCATTGCTCATAAAACTATACACAAACAAAACATCATAACAATATATATATATATATATATATATATATATATATATATATAAATATATAAAATAAAGTTTTATTTTGAGGTTGCAGTCATTAATAGGGCAGGAAAGTGAAACTCTTTGTTCTTATATCAAGCTTTCGCAAAATTTATTTGCTTCTTCAGGATATGCTAAAATATGGTATCAGTAAATACAATGAAATTAGAATTAAATAACATTGTATAAAACTAGTATAAAAACTTACAACATGAGGTTAAACTTATTAAAATTATATATTTATGTAAGTACTATATATATGTAAATATTTTAATTTTATTTAATTTTGTATAAATTCATTATGACATTGATTATTATATTGATGTTTGATTTATGTCAGAAAGACACTCGTTTCTGTTTATTATATTTTTTGTTGTTGATAACTAGCTCTTGATTGTTATTATGGTTACGTACAAAGTGGCTCCAAATATGAATATTTAAACTTTTTGAAATTATAGTATTTATAGTCAGAAAATCTAATATTAGAAAATTATAGTATTAATTTTCGTAAGACAGAATGTAATTATAGATATTGCTTAGTTTATCAATATCAGTTTTTTTATTAACGCATTGATATTTATTTATGCATACCATTTCTAAGAATTCTCTTTTATTTAATTGGTTTTCACGTCTTAATATATTAGTTTCATTGAAATTAAATGAATGATTTTTATTAATTGCATGATCTATTAATGCACACGTATTTTTATTATTTCTAAGGTCACTTTTATGTGATATTAGTCTGCCTATTAGATTTCTAGATGTGTGTCCGATGTATGACTTATCACAATTTTCGCATGGTATTCTATAAACTACATTTGAGTTTTCCATAATGCTAATAGGTGATTTAGTTTTTGTAGACAATGATACTAATGTTTTAACATTTTTAGTTGCAATTTTAATACGAGAATAGTTAGCAAAGACTTTAGTTAGTTTGGGTGTTAATGTTGGTATGTAAGGTAGTGATGTGAAAGTAAATTGAGATTGCACGATTTGTTGATTTGGTTCTCTTGTTTGATTCATGTCAATCATTCTATTATTAGAATTGTTAAATAAAAATTTGTTAATTATTTTAATTGGGTATGAATTCTCTAATAAAATGTCTTTAAGTCCCACTAACCCTTTGTTGATGTTATTGGTGTGTGATAATTTGACTATTCTGTTTTTTAAATAAGAGAACCAAATCAACAAATCGTGCAATCTCAATTTACTTTCACATCACTACCTTACATACCAACATTAACACCCAAACTAATTAAAGCCTTTGCTAACTATTCTCATATTAAAATTGCAACTAAAAATGTTAAAACATTAGCATCATTGTATACAAAAACTAAATCACCTATTAGCATTATGGAAAGCTCAAATGTAGTTTATAGAATACCATGCGAAAATTTTGATAAGTCATACATCGGACACACATCTAGAAATCTAATAGGCAGACTAATATCACATAAAAGTGACCTTAGAAATAATAAAAATACGTGTGCATTAATATTAATCATGCAATTTTTATTAATCATGCAATTAATAAAAATCATTCATTTAATTTCAATGAAACTAATATATTAAGACGTGAAAACCAATTAAATAAAAGAGAATTCTAAGAAATGGTATGCATAAATAAATATCAATGCGTTAATAAAAAAACTGATATTGATAAACTAAGCAATATCTACAATTACATTCTGTCTTACGAAAATTAATACTATAATTTTCTAATATTAGATTTTCTGACTATAAATACTATAATTTCAAAAAGTTTAAATATTCATATTTGGCGCCACTTTGTACGTAACCATAATAACAATCAAGAGCTAGTTATCAACAACACAAAATATAATAAACAGAAACGAGTGTCTTTCTGACATAAATCAAACATCAATATAATAATCAATGTCATAATGAATTTATACAAAATTAAATAAAATTAAAATATTGTATTTACATAAATATATAATTTTAATAAGTTAAGTTTTTGCGAAAGTTTGATATAAGAACAAAGAGTTTCACTTTCCTGCCCTATTAATGAGTGCAACCTCAAAATAAAACTTTATTTTACATAACGTGTCAGTCAATAATATCTAACTACTTTATATATATATATATATATATATATATATATATATATATATATATATATATATATATATAGCGTGGAAATTACTTATGGAATAAAATTATTTATTTCCTTGTTTTAAAAAATGAAATAAACGCTGTGACAAGTGATCTTTTAAATTCAAATCTGAACATAAATTTAAATGTACAGGGTAATTCAGGCAAATCTAGCAGGGTCCATCATCTTTATTTTTAATGTAACACCCTTTATATTTTAGAATCTCCTTAATAAAGTATATTACGTAGGGTCTATTATGAATAATACAAGGTGAAATTTTAAAGTTATGTACTTATAATTTTCGTCAAGAAATTAAATACAAAACCCAATATATTGATACTTAGTTTAGAAATTTTATATCTGTATTTAGCTTATTAAAAAATACTTTATTTAAAGTGTGGTAAATTACTAATTTCAAAATTTTATGTCTTTAACGCCCCAACGAAAATTATAAATAGTTTTAAAATTTCATCTTGGTCTTATTAGGCCCACAGACCATAATAGTGCCTAGAAAGACACGAACAATTTTATTAAATGAGTAAATAAATAAATAAATAAATAAATAAATAAATAAATAAATAAATAAATAAATAAATAAATAAATAAATAAATAAATAAATAAATAAATAAATAAATAAATAAATAAATAAATAAATAAATAAATAAATAAATAAATAAATAAATAAATAAATAAATAAATAAATAAATAAATAAATAAATAAATAAATAAATAAATAAATAAATAGATAAATAAATAAATAAATAAATAAATAAATAAATAAATAAATAAATACTTTATTTTCTTTTAGACAAATAGCTTCTGTAGAATTGGTCAGTTAATTAAATAAACAAACATGTAAACAAACTAACAACAAAAAGGGTAACATTTCAATTTGAAAATATTCTTTAATTGAATAAAAAATGTGCAAAACAAATCCCGTATCTTAGACTGCCTGGGCATAATAAAGCACTATTAATTATTTCTCCGTTAAAACACATTCATCTATATGAAATCCTGGAAATTTTACTGATGAAACGTGTTCAATGTCATTACTATTAATTGGTCTAACACATCGTTGCCTATTATGAAACTGCATAAAAATAGTTTTTTGGGTATTCAATAATAGATTTTTATTACAGAACCAGCTGTAGAGGTCCAATAGTAAACGGTTACATTTGGACTCCAAAGATGTATCAGATCATTTAATTGTATCTCTTATGTGATCTTCAAATATTGTAAAATGCCCATCTGAGTTAACCGAAACAACAACGTTTACGTAAATAAGAAATAGAAATGTTCCTAAATTAAGCCTTGGGTACACCTATGTTAATATTGAGATAGTTAGATTTATAACTCACATTTGATGTTTTGCCTTTATCGGTAAAGCTGACGTATTGATGTGCAGTTAAATAAGATATTAGCCAATTCAATGCATTCTTCTTCTTCTACTGGCGCTACAACCCTTTGTGGGTCTTGGCCTGCCAACGTCCTTCCATTCTGCCCTGTCGGACTTACTTTCCTCCGCTACTGCCTGATGGTTATGGTTATAAGGTCTTTCTCTACATCGTCTATATACCATTACAGTACCTTCCTCTTGTCCTGTTTCCTTGGGGTTTCCATCTCTGGATTACTTTTGCAGCTCGATTATCTGACATTCTTTCTAAGTAGACAAGTCAGTTTAATCTTTGTGACTTGAAAAATTTAACAATATTTACGCTTTGCAGTAATTTATCCAGCTCATAGTTCATTTTTATTCTTCACGAACCATCGCTACAATGGGTTGGTTCAAATATCTTTCTTAATATTTTGCGCTCAAATATTCTCAATTGATTTTAATCAGCCGTTGAAAGGGTTCACGTTCTACATCCATATGCGATCACTGGTCTAATCACTGTTTTATAGATTCTTAGACTCACGATTCAGTAACTTACTTATTATTAAGTCTTTGAATGCATAAATGCACTTATTACCGCTAAGAATCCGTGCTTGTATTTCTTGACTGACGTTGTTGCTGTCATTTACTATTGAGCATTTATGGGAAAGATGGAGGCATGTTATGGGAAAGATGGAGACATTCTTAGGTGTGGCTATCTACCTTCAGATTCTCATGTCGATTTGACCTTTCCCGTTTCAAATCTATAGCTTTTTTACTTAATACCTTTCTTTGCGGCTTATTATGGCAACATCATCAGCATATGCGCATATTTAAGTGGATTTTGTATTGATACAGCCGTTCATATCTCGTTTTCTGATAATAGCTTTTAAAGTTTAATTAAAAAGTGTTGTTGATAAGGCATCATCCTGCCTAACTCCATTTTTATTAGCAAATGCCTCTATAATATCTCCATCTATTCTGATCATGGCTTTTAAATTATCCAAAGTCATTTGTATAAGTTTAACTAAATTTTTTGGTATTCCTAACATGGATAGTTGTTTAACCATTTTTTGTCTATCCACTCCATCAAACGCCTTTGAAATCAATACACAAGTTGTAACCAATTCAATTCATGTCCTTGAATATCCATCTTTTTTAATGTATAAATAAAAATGTCGTAAATGAGACAGTTGAAGTCTGTGCTGAGAGCACAATATATTTCAACAGGACTCTGCATCTACTAAACTTGTGAGTGTAACATAAAAGGATTTCATTGCTGTATGGGTAGATTTTTTAGACTGGAAACCACGTTGGTTACTAACAATCACATTATTTATCTGTAAAAATGAATTAAGTCTTTGTAAATAGCGGTATTAAACGATTTTTGGAAATACCGAAAAAATTGTTATTGGACAGTAATTATTCACTTGTTTAGGGTGACCTTTTTAGTGGTAGCATTTTTCCAGTTTTTATAAAATCTGGAAAGCCGCCTTTTGAGAATGCTAAATTAACTAAATATGTTAGTGGCGATATTATAAGAGAAACAACCTTTTTGAAGTAAAAACCTGGGGATTTGCGGATCAATGGGCATACCAGTTAAGAGAATATATAACATTCACTACTTTTCGCAGATGACCAAGTCATTTTTGCACAAGACAGATAGGATATGAAATACTGAACCGAATACTTATGTATTGGATCCAAGGTTGCAGATTTAAACTTAAATTTAGAAGAAGAGTTAGTAAAGATATAGAAATGAAAATAGCACGAGAAAACAAGTAAAGAAAGCAATCCATTGAGTGATATGGAACAACACTCTAACCAAAGAAAACAAAAAAGAGCATAGTGATGAATATTACCCTACATGGAGTAAAAGTATGGCCAATGACAACATTAATACGAAATAAAATAAGAATAAAACAAAAATACGTATAAGCGGCTTGTCGCTGCCCTGTATCGAAACAAAAATCTAATACCGTCATTATGTTTTATTACTTTACTCCGTTTGGAGTACCAGAAACTGAATTCACTACTAATTTTGACCATGATGAACGGCATGTGGAATGCAATTTTAGATTCCCTTGCCGAATAATTTATCAAGCTGTTTGCTTTGCAAGTTTTAGAAAGCACAGTGGTAAAAATTTCAATTCGGTTTCGCCAGGTAGAAATCGTTTGATTTCTCTTTTTGTTTTAGATGGCGTAGTTACGTCCATATATAGTTATTTTGATAACTATTGTCTAGGACGGGAAAGATTTTTGTTTTGGTTCAGAGCAGTGGCTATACCTTTCTGAGGAGACCTAAAGAGGTCGAAATACGTATAAGCGGCTTGTCGCTGCCCTGTATCGAAACAAAAATCTAATACCGTCATTATGTAAAATAAGAATAGTTGAACTGGATTTTATGAGAAGGTATATACAAATTACTAGAAGAATAGAAACAGAGGAAATATGGAACAGAATGGAAGTGAAATGCTTAATTACAAAAAAGTTGGAAAACAGAGGCCTGCTGTGCTATGGGCATGTAAAAAGAACGCCATAGCACAGGTGACCGAAAAGAATATTTGACTGGGACCCACCGGGAAGAAGACAGAGAAGAAGGCCTGCTACAAGATAGAAAACATACATACGAAATGTTTGATAGATAGAGAGCTTAGAGATGAGTGGGAAAATAGAGTGCTGCGGAAGACGAAAACGGTGAACTTATATTGGAACAAGCCGAAGAAGAAGAAGGTTTAATACTTCGTTTAATTCTAATGTAGTGTACGGATGAAGATGAAGTTGGTCATCTAAAATAGTGTTGTTACAAATGTATGTACTATCAGATTTTTTGGGATATTCGTAATGGCTTTTAATGGAGCATTTTTTAAAAGCCTGTTAAAAGTATTGGCTATTTCTAATAAATCTTTAATAATGTTACCCCCATTTGATAGCGTGATGTTATTTTCTTTTTTTTTGCATTTTGAAAAATCACATATTATTTTCCAAGCACTTTTAGAAGGATTATCAGATGTGTTTATTATATTTTGGTAGTGGCATTTTTTGGTTTAATTTAGAAGCTTTTGATGATCTCTTTTTTATGTTCATAAAAATCACGCTACTCAGGAAACGCTCTTGATAAGCCATGCCAATTTTTCAGTTTATAACTTGATTATCTCACCTGATTATTAACCTACTTATTGCGATTTGGATTAGACTTTTTATTTATAATAGGAAAGTTTATGTCAAAATATTAAAAAAGTATCAAAAGCAATATTTGTGTCTGTTACACAAGTAACAGAAGAGGTTGAAAAATTTACAAAAACATTATCAATCCTCGTAATGCTGGTCTCCGTGACCCTAGTGGGTCATTTTATGATATAAAAGTTTACATTAAAAGAGGAAAGAACTTTTTGCAGTTTGAGAACATCACAATTTAAATATCTTGTATCAGTATACAAATCGCCGCATACAATAATATAGGTGTTAGATTAAAACAGATTTAAGATTTTCTAAAAAAGTACTAATATTACCGGCTGGCGATCTATAACAGTTTAATATTTTAACTATGTAAGTTAATTTGTCTTTATAAGAAATGAAATTCTGAATGTTTACTAGCACAAAACTCTTGTGGTTTCTACACTTTATAATTTGACAATTTCACCCTGTAATGTTCATAATACGAATAGACACTACATCGATAGTATAAAGTTTTAAGTCTTTTCCTATCACTTCATAGGACACGTACCAGGGAGCATTTACTATCCTTCGTAGAACTTGATTTTGAAATCTATGGAGAATTTACAAGTTAGAATTACTGGCTATACCCCATAATTATATCCCATTACATTATACAAATACAAATTTACACGGTTTCTATTATAGATTTGTTTTCTGTTGTTAGTTATAATTTTTTCCAATCATCCAGTAGAGTTTATGTAGGTTGAGTCCAAGTTTTTTGCTTTTAATAAAGATATGCTTCCGCCAAGCCAGTCTTCTATCCAAATGTATACTATGAGATTTTGTAAAGTCTGCTTTGTTAAGCAAGCAAGCAATTTGATTAAACCCAGCCTGTGAGAAATGTTTACCCCTAAGAATTACGTTCGGGTGTAACAATTCATTGGAGCGAGGTGTGTTAACTCGAGTAAAAACAGGAGTCACCCCACCGTGCTCCAATGCTCCAGACCATCCCTTTCCCCCCTATAGAACTCTGATGCGCGATAGGGGCACAAATATCAGCCAAATGCTCTTGATGTGGAGGTCCTGGGTAATAGAAACCCAACATGGTTTCCTAACCGAATGCAAAACTCAGGACAGCGCATTGTCGCTAGAATTATGTTATCTTAAAGTGGCTTATCCGCGAACTAAAATTGCTTACTTGGGCCTCAAGTCTCCGTTCTGAGCCAGGCTTAGTTCGGCGACTTGGTTCTCAAGGGGTTGGACCCTACGTACCCGGGTTTTGGGGTCTTTGTTAATTTTTTTGTTGGCTTGCGCCAGAACTAGTGTAAAATCTATACTATAATACTGAAAAATATATCAAATATAGAACAATATGACAATATAGAGTTTATCCTCTTTAAGGCAACCGGGCCCACTATGTGTTTGGCGATAGTCCATGAGTGGTTTTGAGCTACGAACTGTCTTCTTTGTGCATTTTTGTTGTTTTTGAAGTATTTCCTCTCTAGTGTTTTGTTTTCTCTCTGGTTTAATTTTCTCTCTGTTATTATTGTTTTAGTCTACTATTTGTTGTTTGGATCTTTTGTGCTTCCATTTATGGAAAGCGTCATACCTCATTATCTCTCGTAGTATGTGACTGGGGTGGTTATCTATTTCCGCGAACTTTATCCTAGCTTTCTCTTTCATCGTGTAAGTCACTCTGATTTGTTGCAATTCTCTAAAGAGGAATCTTTCTGCAACGTATCTTGGTACGTTGGCTCCTTCTCTTAGGCTGTTGTTGTGTGCCGCTTGTATTTTCTTTTTTGATGTGTTGCATATGTGTCTCCATGCGAGGGATGCATATGTTAGTATAGGAACGATTATACTATTTTTTATTTAATTTACTAATATTTTTTATTAGTCTTATTTTTGTTTTCAATCTGAGTTTGCTTTTCCTTCCTGTTAGTCCTCTTATAGATGCTCTTGTCATATTGGCTTTTTGTACTGTGGCTTCTACGTGTTTGCGAAATGTTAAGCATTTGTCCATGATTACTCCGAGGTATTTTACTTCGCTTTTCCACTCGATGGGATTGTCTTGCACAGTTACCTGTTCTTCTGGTTGTTGGTGCCTCTTCTTGAAAAGTACAGCCTGTATCTTATCGGAGTTTATTGCTATTTTCCATTTTAAACTCCATTCTTCTATGTCGTCTAGTTCTGTTTGTAGGTTGTTAACTGCTATATCTACGTTTCTATGTTTGGCTGCTATCGCTGTATCATCGGCATAGAGGATTAATAGTGTACCTGGTGTTCTAGGTATGTCTTCTGTATATATCGTGTACAGTAGAGCTGACAGTACCGCTCCCTATGGCACTCCAGCCTCCGGGTTCCCGAGTTCCGATAGGACTTCCCAGGACCCATCCGGACTCTAAAACGACGATTGCTCAAGTACGACGAGATCAGCTTTTTCATTGCTCCACTGTACCCGTATCTTCTCATTTTATATATCAGTCCTTTATGCCAGACTCTGTCAAATGCTTTGCTTACATCTAGGAAGGCGGCTCCTGTAAATTGTTTATCGTTGAATCCAGCTGCTATGTACTCTGTTAGTCTGAGTACTTGTAGCTCGCTGGAGTGTTCTGATCTAAAGCCGAATTGAGCTTCCGGTATTATTTCTAATCTCTGTTTTGGCTTGGAGTCTGCTGATTATTATTCTCTCTACAATCTTGCTGATTGCAGGTAGTAAGGTTATTGGCCTGTAGTTTTGCGGGAATGTGCTGTCTTTTCCGGGCTTTGGTAACATTATGATATGGGCCTGTTTCCATCTGTTTGGGAATTTCTTGAATCTTAGCATGGCGTTAATAATGTTTGTTAAATATACTATGGCTCTCGCTGGTAAGTATTTTAGAGCCCTGTTCGTGATTTGATCGGGACCAGGTGCTTTTTTCGGCGAGCCGTTTTTGATTAATTCATTTATCTCCTCCGGTGATGTAGGAGGGATGATTCGTTTGGATTTTCGGGTCTTTCTCTTTGTTTTTAGACTTCTTCTATGAAGTAAATGTCCTCATCTGGGTGGTAATTTAATGTACACTCCCTCTCGAGAGTACTCCATATTACCTCTGCTTTTTCCTCTGTGGTGTATACTATTCCATTTTCTCCATGTAATGGAGGGATTGGCTTTTTGTCATTTCTCAGTATACTTTGAAGTCTCCTGATATTTTGCATGTTAGATCCTTGCTCCTCCATATCTCTTATGTGGTTTTCCCAGCTTTCACTACGGTGTTGTTGTAGTGCTGTTTTGACCTCTCTGTTTAGTTTATTTGCTCTATTTTTGTCTGTCTGATTCCTTGTCCTTCTTGCTGTCTGCTTTGCTCTGTTCTTTTCCCTTATCAAGTCTTTTATTACTTGTGGTATATCCTTAAATCTTCCTGTGTACATTTCTTCTTCCTCTTCTGTAGTGCTATTTCTGAGCGCTTGTTGGATGAACTGTAGGACTCTGTGGGTCTTCTATTTCCGGTGGGTTGTCCATCACTGGAACTATGTTAATTCCTGTGCTCACGAGTCTTTTAAAGTTTGTCCACTTTGTTTTCTTTTTGATTCTTTTAATTGTGCTTTCTTCTTCCCACGTTCCTAGTTCTAATAGTATGGGGTTATGGTCCGTTGTGCCTTCGTTTAGTGTTTGTATTTCTGTTTGTAGCAAGTTTCTTGCAATTACAATGTCTATGTGTGTAGGAAGTTCGTTTCCTAGATAATGCGTTGGGTCTGTAGGGTCCATTGCCATAACGTCGTCATTATTTTCGATATGTGTGTTTAGTAGTCTTCCATTTCTGTTCGTAGCTCTGTCGTTCCAGTTTGGGAATCTTGCGTTTAGGTCTCCTATTATTATTGAGGGTTGGTTGTTTAAAAACGTATTTAGATCTTCTTCTATCAGTGGATCTTGTGGTCTCACGTAGGCAAAGGTAATTCTAACTTCTAAGCCTCATTTGTACTTTTATTGTTGTGGCTTGCATAGTATTTAATAACGGTATTTGCCGTTGACAGTTTGCGCATTTTGCCTTTTGTTCCTTAGACATTTGGAAACTTTTACTTTGATGTTCTTCTCTGCACCTTACACATCGAGGTGCTTTGAAGCACGCTCTCTGTGTATGATGGTAGCCCTGGTAATTGAAACACTGTGTGGGCCCTGTTGCCTTTCTGAGGTCCTCTATTAATACTTTCATGTGCATTGGTTGGTGATGTGCTTAAGTCTTTCGATGTCCTCCCTCTCTACCGTCATGACAAACATGGGTAGGTGTCTTCTATCACTTTTTCTTGAAGTCATATTCTTAATCGATATGACTTCGATGTTGTATTCATCTCTGATTACCTCGAATATCTCTGTTGTGTTCGTTGTGGGATGTAGCCCTCTTTATACTATCCTTGGCTTGATATCTTGGTGTTTTCATTAAAGTTTTCAATGATTTTGACCATCTTTCGATAGTTCTCTGGGCTTTTTGTCTGTTTTAGTGTCTCTCTGCCACTTTTTGACAATTTATTTACCGTAATGATGTTCTGTTTCTGGGCAATATTTAATACTGCTCCAATGTAGCTAACGCTCTGTAATTTAATTACAGGCGGTTTTGGTGACCAAGTTGTTTTTTTGATGACTTCTTCAGTTTCCATTTGTGATGGACACGGAGGGCGTCACCCGAGGGAAATCTTCTTTTTTTGATTTTTGTTTTTCCGCGGATTTTGGCTTTTCTTCTATTTGGGATTTTTAGGGGATAGTTCCCGTGGTTTTTGTCTTTTCTTCCGTTTGGGTTTTTTTGGGGATTGCTCCCGTGGCTTTTGTCTTCTTAGTATTGGCCTGAGTTTTCAGGTTTTCTTCGGTTTTCTTCTTTGTGGTCTGGTTTTCCAGGTTATCTTCGATTTTCTTGGGTTTCCCCTCATTCAATTGATTGAACTTTTGGTCCATATATTCAATGATTGACCTTGTAACCTCGGAAACCTTTTTTAGATGGTGCTAGAAAGGTCACCAATGGAGACACTGCGGACGGCAGCCAGATGGTTGGTGGAGAGCGAGTCGTGGGTTCGAAACTAGCTTTTGGAACCGCGAATGGGTCCAACGGACGAAATAAGTAAAGATAGGACAGGATAAGATATATTAGAAAAGATACAGCAATAAACATAAAGATAGATGGGTAAAATTACCAAAGATAAGATAAGATAGAAAAAGGGCGCCACTTAACTTTTTGGGGTTAAAGGGGAAAATTAAGAAACCTTAGAAAAAAAAGATAAGGAAAGATATTTAGGTTCTGAGACCAAATCCAAGGAAAGATATCAACAGTCAATTATTAAATAAATTTGGTCAACACACTACATAAACAAATAATAAAAATATTAGGTGGACTCCGTTCACCTACTTACCTACGAAACTTAATCAGCCTGATCTATCTTCTGGTCGAAGGAATAATAATTATTTGATATAATAAACAAACATTCAGAGGTACACTTATATCAGAAACTTATCAGGAGTCGAGAAATAAAATTCATGGATGAATCCAAACAATATATTCAACACCACTATGATATAGACAGCTGAATGTACACACATATAAAATAAAATACACCATCAATTATTAAATGGTGGTATACATATAACAATAAACAGCATTATAATTAGGAAATACCTCTACAAATACAATATAATAAAATTATACACAGTTTAAGTTATCAGCGAAGAGAGCCTGAAAATATTTAAGAAAATTCAACTAAAGCTGATAGAAATCTCTCTTTGCTGTTTATGGGCTTATCTCGAGATAACGAATTAAAAATGTATAACAATTATAGCAAATAACAAAATGATTAAATTTAAATTTTAAAGAATACAAAAAGGTTTTAAGAATTCTGTATTAGAAAAACTAAACCAACCCGCACTTGGCTTTAAGATAATTATCTGTATCGGACTGTTGTTTAATGATTAACTGAGAATTAAATGTTCGTAATTTAGAAGTTCTTAATAGCTGATTGGAAGTCAGTATGAAAATATTAAATGTTCCTTGATTGAATGCTAACTCGGTAGTTAACCCTAAGCGTCATAGATGTTGGCAGAACTAGAGCGGTATCCTCTTGCTTTTCTCACCCCCTGACCTTGGGACCGTGTCTGCCAGATATAGGTTTCTATAAAACTATATCTCACAGTGTCATCCCAAATGGTGGCACAGGGAGTATCCCGACGGGCTAAAAGCCCGTATGCTTCTTCACTTTCCTACGCCTTAATTTTGGCTTCCGTAATTAAAAAACAAGTCTCCCCTGTTTAACCTCGTTTCGGCATAGGCTTTTGCCTCTGATTTGGCCAAGGCCAATGTAAGCGTCGTATCTCCGCTTAACCGTGCTTACAATCACGGTCAGACTGAAAAGTCTGGCTTCGACTCGGTCGCTGCAGCTCCTCGGCGGTGTCCTCGCTTGGCTCTCGCACGTCTGTACTGTTCAGCAACTGGCGCTGAACTCACTCAACTAGAGACTAGACAGCTAGTCTGCTTTTGTGTTAGTTGACTATTATTTAAATAAACTGGAGGTTATGTTTCATGTTGCTTGTGAATATCACGTGGTACGATTTTGTTTTATTTGCTTAGATTTTCCACGTTTTAAGCCATTTTTGAATTTTGTTTAGATTAATTTGCAAGTATTATAATATTCTTTGCGGGTTTATATGTGATGCAAAAACAGCCGTGTCATCAGCATATCGTTGTCTATTTTTCAGAGGTTGTAACTCCAAAAATGCTAATTTTACAGGGGAGGAAAAAAACTGAAAATATTGGATTATAATAATTTTTATAATTTTTATGGATGGTTTTATTTCTTTTGTAAATAGAAAAACTTATTTACATAGTTTCCAATAAAAAATAATACATTTTCACATTTTAATATTTAATTGCCGGAGATACTACTTTTTCTGGCTAGAATCTTAATTTTACTTAGGAGATACATTTTCTTTTGGGAATTAGGGTATACAAAATAAAAGAGACACACAAGATGTTAAAGTATTTATTTATTACAATAGAAAATTTAAAAAATACATAAGGAATATTAAACTACTGCCATGGAAGATTATCATAAAAGTAATGATAATCCGCTGGAAGGGTCTTGTTTAGCTCCTGAAGATCATTGTATTTATTCTTTGTTCTTTTCAATCTTTCGGAGTACAGTTTAGGAATATCTTTCAAATTCACTGGTTGAATTGATGGAATATTGCATCGTAAAGGCAGAGGTTCCCATTCTTGTGTGAAACGTAACTTGTAGTTAATTGAATCAGGCTGGTATTGAAGTGCAACAATATCAGCAACACAAGGATCTCCGCGTCTTTTTCATGGCCTAATAGATTTTATATTTTTCAATGTACTTTCAATATTAAAAAAATGAGTGGTTAAGGTACTTCAGGTCATAAGGCTTTTGCTTTATACGAGCTTTCTTGATAGCATCGCAGTAATCTGCTGGAACATTGAAACTTCTTGTTCTCACTTGGCGTTCAATTTGGGAGTGGACCAAATCTGCTTCCATTTGAGTGTGTCCTTTTGCTAGATATTTCTGTTCAATTTTTATGTTTTCTAATTTAGCTACATTAAGGAGAGCATTCGACAGAACAGCATTTCTGTTTTGGAAGCCACACCCATCACTCTATACTGTAACTAATTGATCTTCGCTTTGTAAGGGGCATTCACAATTGATAAAGTCGCAGATCATTGATGAAAACTCATTAGCCGTGAGTCCACCTTCAGATTTGTGCCAAACATTTTACCTCTTAGTGTGTAGGTTTAAAAAAGTAAGATTGTGTACAGCAAGCTTTGTTTTATGATATAAACTAGAGATATTTGGTTTTTGACAAAGCAATACACTTTGTAAGTCCATTGTTAACACGTACTTTTTGTTTGTTTTGTCACTTACCTTTTCATCTCCGGCTTCTTCCTTTTTCAAAAGATAAATATCGTGGATTTCTTTTGAAATTTGGCCCACTTTGTAACCAACACAAGTTCTGTTCTCTATGGATCAGTTAAAACTCACCATTAAAAGATGTCACAAACAAAATTTTTTACTATCATAACTAAGTTTTAAAATGTAATTTGTTCATTATTTTATATGTTATATTTTATGTGTGTTATTAATGTTGAGTGTCATAGCTTTATATAAATAATCTCAACGACTAGTTGAACTGACAATTTGTTATATATTGTAAATATTTACACATTTTTCTAATTACAGTGTCTTGAAGAAGGAATAAAACAATTCTGAAAGCTAGACCAAAAGTCAAAAGAGTGTTTCTGTAACATCCCGGCCAAACCTTCTGACTGGAGCCCTAATAAACTGTGTTGTTTGTTTTTAGATATATATATATATATATATATATATATATATATATATATATATATATATATATATATATATATATATATATATATATATATATATATATATATATATATATATTATATATATAGAGATTCCGTCATTTCGGAAGGCATCTAATTTGCATATTATGAGGCATGTTGAAATTGTATAAGAACCGCCTTTGAAGTTGGTGATTGGTTACTGAAATTTTAACTTAACGACAGTGGCGTGCACTATTTAGTAGATACAGCTAAAACATATACTGAATAAAGGCGATTTTTTAGTTTTCAATAATTTTGAACAAACAGCCAACATTTGAAAAATGATCAGTAAGATGTTTAATGGGGCAAAAATAATACCTTCGTAATACGTTTTTCCGGAACAAACAAAATATTTTTATTGTACAAAAGAATTATTAAGCTCTGAATATTGATAAGTTTAACAAAATGGATTTTTAAAATAGCAATTAATTGTCAAGCGTATTTTCCAAAATATCAAATACCAATACAATACCAAAATATTAAAGAGTGATGATAATTATATGCTAATGAACGGTCACAATTACATGTATCTAGAACTTCTACCTGATTTAATTTTTTTCTTGGAAGCCTTTTAGTGATATAATAAAGTCATGTAAACATAAATATTCCTGTCTTTGCGAAAGACCTAATTTCATCGACCTACCCGATTTAAGACGTTTCTTGGAAATATATATTAGCGATATAATAAAGACTACCGTCAATATTGCTGTCATTCTAAAATATTTGCACATTTAAGTTTGTAAATATAAACTTTAAAGATATAGGCTATTTTCGGTAATTCGTGGCATTCATTTCTAAGTGGTAGTCACCGGATGTACTACCAGACTTAAATATTAAAAGCGCGTTTGGAATAAATCCCATCTCACCACCAGCATGCACTATTATTAAACGTTGACACTTCGAAATGTTCATCAATAACCCTTTACTAGAATTATCATTCGTCAAGTTTTCTTGTGTCTTCTTTTCTTTCTTTCACTGTGTACATGTCTCATCGAGGTAAACAGTGTGTCTGTTTTTGTTTCTATAATGTTCGATAAGTCTGAAGTATTTGATTCTCCAAGCCCTTATTTCCGTCTTTTCAACCAACAATTTTCTGTTGTCCTGTGCTCTCCTCCAACGGAAATTCATATTTCGAAGAATTTTTCGTAGCGAGTCTTCTGATACTTTAATGTCCAAATCTCTCTTAATTTTGTTCTTTAATTTATTAACAGTAACACGACAATTCTCTGTTCTATGAAAATCGTGTATTATACGCCGAATATCTGTAATTTGATATTCTGGTAAATCTGTCACAGGTGACTTTCAGTCACCTGTGCGGTCCGTACAGAAATGCCTATAACGACGTAAATATAATCAGCGTATAAGTAAAATGAAAGATGCAGTAAGAGAAGATCTGGAGAAAATGGGAGTGAGACAATGGTTAATAGTGACACAGGACCGACAAACATGGAAAGCAATAGTAAACGCGGTAAATACTCACGAAGAGTTGTAACGCCATTGATAATGATGATGATGACGTAAATAATAATTCAAAATTATTGATATGTTGCAAGAATAATTCTTCAAATTTTAAACAGACAACATAAAGAAACAAAAAAAGTACATTGAGAAGTAACTCAAAGCGATAGTAGAAAATAAAAAAATAAATAAATAAGAGCTTTCTACGAAAACAAGAGCCTATGAATTCTTTCTTCACATATGAAAAATGATGACGATCTATTACTAAATGAACTAGCTAGGGGAATAATGACAATTTTACAAAAAATTATGGTAAACAAAAATAAAGTAGTAATGGAAACACAACATGGAATTGTAGACGATCACATAGTAATAGAACTACCTGCAGACCAAGTAGTAAACAAAATAACGAAATAACGAAGGGATGAAAAAAGAAATATGTCGAAAATGATATTCTCGACACACCCAATACAAAAGAGAAGCGAAGGTAAGCAAAATGGGGTACAAGAGCAGAGTATAAAAGATTGACAAATAAGTAACATTGAAAACTAAAAGTAAAAAGTGTTTGAACATTAAATTTGAATATCAAAAATTAATACTAAATGCATTGAAACTCCGTACCTGTTGCTTCAGCAGTCTTATTTTTTACCATTAGCAGAGTGTCCATTTCACTTTTCATATTTTTAAAATGATTATACACATTAAATACTATTTGACGACCCTGCTCTTTAATAACGCTAAGTGTTTTTCCGTCCATTTTCAGTAAGATTGTTTGAAAATAAAATTATCTAATATTTAACACACACAACTTGTTCTCAACTGCACTGCTGCGCTACTGAGTATTGAAATGATTTACTGCTAAGGCGTGGCTTAGGTAGAAATTTCAAATTTTGAGCTCTGCCCAGTGCGATAATATGGAAATTAGATGCCTTCCGAAATGACGGGGCATCTATCTATATATATATATATATATATATATATATATATATATATATATATATATATATATATATATATATATATATATATATATAATATATATATATATATATATATATATATATATATATAAATATATATATATATATTATTATATATATATATATATATATATATATATATATATATATATATATATAATAATATATATATATATATATATATTATTTATATATAAATATATATAAATATATATATGTTTTTTCATATTAGATGTATCGCTAATAACACTCTTTTAGATGAACTGATGATGCTTATTGAACAATAGGCGAAACGTCTTCAATAAATAGATAAAGTAGCACAACTCTTGTCTTTTTTATCTCCAGACCGATAACATCCCATTCACTTACGAGTGCACATTTTTTTATATTAAATTAAACGGTCATATACCTTAAAGATATATATATATATATATATATATATATATATATATATATATATATATATATATATATATATATATATATATATATATATATATATATATAATACATGATTCTATAAAATATTATGAACTGAAAAGTTATAAGAAGACATATATAATATTTTATAGAATTATGCATTATAATTGCAGTTCCTCAATGGGCAGTAGTATCTGTGTGGTTAATCTGACAGAAATTATATTTTGGTATTTTTAGATAATTGTTACTTATCAAGTGTGTCTCTGAGACTAGTAAAATATCAATATGTCATTGTTGTTAATGATAAATGTTTTGATGTCAGGAGCATGTGAATTTTCATATATCTTACTATTTTCATCGCTTTAAACCCACAAAAAACATAGCTATATTTTTTGTGGGGGATTTTTTGTTTTATAATTTTTTAGGGTCCATATTGGTTCGATTTCATATTCTAATAGTTCAATGCTAATTATAATTTCATCTGAGTCTGTCGAATGATGCATGTTATTAAATACAACCCTGTGGAACTCTGTTTTATTTCTGTAAGGCCTTTAGTGATTTTAGAATAAACTACTCTGTATTTTGGTTTCACTTTGACTTGTTCCGCTCCTAAGGCTATATATATATATATATATATATATATATATATATATATATATATATATATATATATATATATATTTATATATATATATATATATATATATATATATATATATATATATATATATTTATATATATATATATATATATATATATATATATATATATATATATATTTATATATATATATATATATATATATATATAGAAAAGAAATTTAATCTTTGCAGATTAGTTAAATAGTAAACTCTTAAATATTGGGGAAATCTGCAAGAAATCTTGCAGATTTCCCCAATATTTAAGAGTTTACTATATATATATATATATATATATATATATATATATATATATATATATATATATATATAATACTAAAAAATATATATACATACTAAAAAAATGACACTTTAGTATCATATTAGTATTATTTCATGTAAATAAACCTTATTATTATTAGATATTAATTATCTTGGGGATATGGCTTTAGTGATTTTAGAATAAACTTCTCTGGATTTTAATTTTACTTTGACTTGTTCCGCTCCTAAGGCTTTTATTATGTTTTGATCTGTTTTATCCGTACATACACATATATATATATATATATATCGTGGGTATACTGCAAAAACTGACCAAGTCAATTTTTATCGATTTTTCGTTTATCAATCCAAGTCACTCGAAAGACGTAACCGAATACCTGGAAAAGTGCCCAAGTCAAAATATAAAGGCACGATGCCGCAACACACATAACATCCAAATGTCTATGTCTCGGTATGCGTATCAATAGACTGGAAGAAATGATCATGTTGACTTGGTCACTTTTGCATGAAATGTGATTCACATTTCATATCAACATTGAACTGCGAGAATTGGCTATTACGACTTGGTCACTTTTTGATGTTTTAGTTTTACCTACACGTTGTATGTTTATCAGTTGAATTATCACGTGTTGGAAAAGGAAATATTAAGTTTATCTTTCATTATGACGTCCAGGGGAAAGTTTTTAGTACAAATGTGTTTAGATGAAGGCGAAGCTAGTACTTCACATGAAAATAACGCAGGTGAGTGTTGTAATTTCGTAATATTTATTGAAAATAATTTTGAGGTTATGATGAGGACAACAAATTATAAAAGTATCTATTACTTAGCTCTTAGCAGATAAACGTTTTCCTTAAAAAATAATATTTCTCGCCCCACTTCCTAACCATCAACAGTAAATGCCGCTGATACAAAGTTAATATTCTATGTAGATTTTTGTTGTTAATCATTTTGCTGTTTTAAAATATAAAACATAATAATGAGATCAAATTAGGGTGACTAATAATAAGTAACGGTTTCAGAACTATGGTCTTCTAAATCAACATCACAACACATTCCTATTTTGTCAGCTGGAACCAGCACTACGGAAGGTAAATATACATTTTAAAACTGATCTTTTTATCCTAAACTAATATTTTAATTAGGTTCATTCAATACTACTCTAATGCAAGGATGTTCAACTACCACGTCTGATAATGAAAAAGAGAATACCAAACATTGTGAAGAACATAATAGCTCTATTGAGGTGAGTAATATACCTGTGTCACCTACGTTTGAGAAAATGGTCGTTGATAGTGGTTCAGATTTTTCTACCGGCAGTAGTGATAACTATATTCCGAGTGATGATGATGGTTTATCAAATGTTGAATCAACTGATAGTGATGTACCCTTATCAAAACAAGAATGTCGTTGGAGAAGAGCTAACCCTTCCCGATGGAAAAGAAATATTAAAAAGAAAAATAGAATGTCAAGTTTGCCTTACAAATCAAAAGGAACAGTCATTGCAGCAAAAAAATCAAAATTGATTAATTGCAACTCTTGTAAATTCAAATGCTCTCTTAGTTTTAATGATGATTTTAGAAACCAGTTATGCTCGGAATTTTGGAGATTAGACTATAATCGTCAAAAAGATTATATTCTCTGTTGTGTTGCGAGCAAAGAACCTACTTGTAGAAGAGTTCGTTCTGGAACAGGTGCTCTCAAAACTGCAAGTAGGTACTATCATTTCCTAAACCAGGGTAAAAAAATTCGAGTTTGCAAGAATTTCTTTCTACGCACTTTGTGTATAAGCCACGGGCCAGTGGATAAGGCATTTTCTGGAGCAAATGATATAGGAATATTTGCAGCTAACGACAAACGTGGCAAAAAGGAACCGGCTAATAAAACCAAACCTGATATTATAGCGTCAATCAAAGCGCATGTACAAAGTTTTCCAACCATGGCATCTCACTACTGTAGATCATCAACTAAACGAGAATATTTAGATTCTAATTTATCTATCGCAAAAATGTACGAACTATATGTGGAAGATTGCAAGAAAACGGGAAAGGAATACGCATCTCAAATAACTTACCGTCGCATTTTTGGTACCAACTTTAATTTGTCCTTTTTTAAGCCTAAAAAGGATCAGTGCCTAACATGCACGAACTACTTGAAGACAAAAGCTGCAGATTTAGAAGAAAAATATCAGAATCACATTAAAAGACGAGACGAAGCAAATTTAGCAAAAAAATCAGACAAAGAGCGCGCAATGACTGATAATAGTTTTTTAAGTGTCACGTTTGATTTACAAAGCGTTCTGCAAATACCTTCTTCAGATGTCTCACCAATGTATTACAGTAGAAAGCTGTGCGCGTACAATCTCACAATTTACGAAGCAGCTAGTCAAAAAGCCCACTGCTACGCATGGACTGAAATTAATGGTCAAAGGGGCAGTTCAGAAATAGGTACATGCCTGCTTAAGTTTATAAAATCTTTGCCACAAAATATTATCGAAATAAGTTTGTTCTCTGATACCTGTAGCGGTCAAAACAGAAATCAGTTTATTGCAGCATTATTTCTATTTATCGTACAAAACAGCAATTTAAATATTGTACAGCATAATTTTTTGGAATCTGGGCATTCTTATATGGAAGTAGATTCCATGCACAGCGCCATAGAAAATGCTAAAAAGAATGTTCCAGTATACACTATGCATGATTGGTTAAACATTTTTAGACTGGCACGCTCCAAAAGAGGCCGAAACAAAAGAAGTGATCCATATAACGTACAGGAATTAAGGTATAATGATTTTCTTGACATAAAGACCCTAGCTGCTAATACTCTTAAAAATAGAACCATTGATGAAAACGGAAATCGTGTTAATTGGCTAAAAATTAAATGTATGCGATATGAAGCAGATAAACCGCAATATATACTATTTAAGTACAACTATAGTGATCCAGAATTTCTTATGTTCAATGTAGTTGGACGTACTAAACGAGTTATAAATCCTATAAAAGAAATTCAACTATTATACTCTAAAGAAATTCCTATTTCTAAACTTAAAAAGCAGGATCTTCTAAAATTATGTAAGACAGGAACAATTCCCTCTGAATTCCATGCTTGGTATCAGTCAATACCATCAGAGAGTGGAAAAAAAGATGTTGCTCCAGAGCCATCAGTATTGTCCGATTCGGATTTGAATTAGTTCTACTTGTCCGATTCGGAGTCAGATTAATTCTAGTATAGAAACTTTTACATTTTTGTTATCATTTTCCAACTTAAAAAATAAAGTAAATGTTTTTATTTGAAACTTCAGCCTTACACTGTAAATAAATAAAATTAGACATAGGTATTTTCTTTGTGTTTTATTATTGATCAATAATTATCATTTTGTGGCCATGATGTCAATATGAGAAAATTTCTACATCAAAAAGTGACCAAGTCAATTTTTTTTGCGAAAAACAAAAAGATTAATACAATCTTTAGAGATACTTAGAATCACTAACTTCAACCATTTAATACCTGGAAAGAAAAAATACATATCCTTTTAAATTGATTTAGAAATAAACTCAAATAAAATTACAAAATATTCAACATCAATTATCTCGAAAGCATCATATTTGACTTGGTCAGTTTTTGCAGTATGCCCACGATATATATATATATATATATATATATATATATATATAATATATATATAATATATATATATATATATATATATATATATATTATATATATATATATATATATATATATATATATTATATATATATATATATATATATATATATATATATATATATATATATATATACTTTAATCTTAGTTTATTGAGCCAATAAAAAAAAATATAACTTATTTGTTATCAAAAGTAAAATAAACTCCTTATATTACCTGTGTTTGATGGATTCAAAGATTTTCTAGTTGTCTTTTATCGGGATAGAGAAGAAAGATAAGAATAAAAAAAATATTATATTACAAAAATTTACGTTTCTTTATTTTATATGAACGAATAAAACAATTATCAAATTCTGTCGTTATCTTATCAATCAGCATACAAGAAAATAAATAAAATTTTTATAATAATTAGATTTTAAATCTACATACATTTATATTACGTGAAAACCAATTTTACTTAAATTTTTCTTTACTTGAAACTAGAAACAACAAAACTTTAACACGTTAAGCACGGGTGTACTAAGTAAAAAAAGTTCCGCATGGACGGGAGTTTTTTTTTTATTTTTTGTTAAATAGAATGCTCAAAATTTTACGTATTTTTTTATCATTTTTCTCGTGACATCACATTAATGTCTCGCCGTCTTTCCGAATATATCGGCCTACAGAGACGGCGAGACATGAATGTGATGTCACACTTTGCGCATGTCAACAAGTTGGTTTGTGTTTCTGATTTCATTGACTACGCACATTTCATCATTCTAAGTCGAAACATCAAGAGAGCAGCATGGCTAACGGTGATTATGAACAAGAGCAACGTAGGCTGCAAACATTGTGGGATGAATTGTTATCTGATGAAGACGATAAAATAAGTGAATTTGAGGACGTTTATTTATCCGATGAGTATGTACCTGATAGTAGTGACGCAACCTGTAGTGATGAAGAAATTCCTACAAAACGTGCAAAAAAATTTGAAACCACGGAGGCGATCAATGTTGAAAGAGAACTTGCTCCATCCACGTCAGTTGAATGTATCAGTGAACTTACAACTGAACACGACAACAGTATGGTGAGTAAGCTTAGTTCAGATCTTTCTTTTTTGTTGGCGACATTGCTATTATAAATAAATTGAAAAATTTTTGGATCACAGCAGTTATTTTGTTACAGATTGATCAAACTATTGAAGATGTGATAGCTCGAAATATATCCGAAGACGCCGATGAAGAAAATAACACTACCCAGAATACTCAAATAGTATGGGGACCCGTTGATGGTACTTCACTAAGAACGTTTGATTTCTCTAGTGTTGATATTGGAATTAAAGCTGAATTCTACGATAGATATGAGCAGACTCCATACGAATTTTTCAAACTATTTATTACAAATGAGATTATTGACCATATGGTGTACCAAACCAATCTTTATGCCGAGCAAGTGTTGAGAGGGAAGCAGAAGCCAAAAGGCCACGTAAAGGAATGGGTTCCCACTGATAACACAGAAATGGAAATATTTCTTGGTGTAATTATTTGGATGGGTTTAGTTCAGCTACCACGTCTAAAAGCTTATTGGAGCACTAATTTTTTATACGCTAACAAGGTAAAAGATCTCATGCCAAGAAACAGATTCGAACAACTCCTTCAAATGTGGCATTACAACAATAACGAGGATGTGAACTTTGCAAATGATAAACTTAGAAAGTTGACCCCACTGATCAATAAGTTAATAGAAAGATTTCAGTACGTTCTTGTGCCAGGACCAGATGTATGTATTGACGAAACTCTTGTTCCTTTTAGAGGTCGTTTAAAATTTAAACAGTACATTAAAAACAAAAAGAACAAATTTGGAATCAAATCGTACAAACTTTGTACAACTGGTGGATATACCTATAATCTACAAGTGTATTGTGGAACTGATGGTATCAGTAATGCAACAGCGAATGTAGTCATGAGTTTGATGGACAATCTTTTGGACAAAGGTCGAACCCTCCATACGGATAACTACTATACTAGTGTGGATTTAGCATCTAAATTATTGAACAGAAAAACACATCTTGTTGGAACTGTAAGGACGAACAGAAAACTGAACGCGAAAGAAGTTGTGGCAAAAAAACTAAAAAGACATGAAGTATTTGCCCAGGAAAGTGGTACAGGTGTCGTTATGATGAAATGGAAAGATACGAGAGATGTGCTGCTATTGACCACCAAACATACCGATGAGGTAGTGGGAGTGAGACAACGTGGAAAAGAGATAGAAAAACCAAAAGCCATCGCGGATTATAACAAAGCCAAAGCTTATATTGATCTTTCGGATCAATTGAAAGCATATTCGCATTCTCTTAGAAAGGGAACGAAATGGTACCGGAAGTTAGCAATCGAGTTAATTTTAGGTTCTGCTTTAGTGAATGCATACTTGTGTTATAAGGAAATAACGAAAAATAAAATGCAGATTACTGAATTCAGAGAGCATCTTGCCTTGACACTTTTAGATGTAACTCATGAGCTTGTATCGGCCAAGAACATCCAAAATGATGAGCGTCATGTATTACAAGAGCACGCTAAAGGTCGATGTGTTGTGTGCTATGCTTTAAAAAAAGAAACTTTAGGACGGCAAGAAGCACAAAGCAAAACTCCAAGAACGAAATGGCAGTGCACATCTTGTAAAAAGCGTTTTTGTGTTCCATGTTTTTTTGAAACGCATTCTGCTACAAAATCAAAGTAATGCGATTTTTTTTTCATTTATATAAAACTATGTCTTTATTTTGTAACTGAGTTTTTGCTAATAAATGTTTTGTTTACTTTATATGCATTTTATTTTTGAAATACAATATCTCCTCATTGATGACACTCAGTTGACTGTAAGTACTGAATGTGTCTAAAAATTCCAGACCGGTTCACATTAGATGTTTCTATAGACGGCTATTTATCGCCTCCCATAAATTTATCATTATCGTGTGACTTTACAGTGAGCCACGCCGTCTTATTTTCTGTTTGACATGAGACGTCTATTGGTGTCATGCCGGCCTAAGTTTACCGGACAGTGAGACATTGCGTTGATGTCTCACCGTGCTTAACGTGTTAAACTTTTGATTAGCCTAACAAAACCTCAGTTCTGAAATTTGAATGCTAATGACCATGATGTCAAACCGATCCTTCACAGATATAAAATTCAATTGTACCAACACTTACAGCTTATTTTCTTATTGAGTTGTATGTTGGAACATACCCAGAAAAGTCCAGTCTCCTCAACGATGTGATCTCTCCTCTTTGGTACCTCGGCTCCTTCCTAACGTCTCTGCAAACCTCCTGCAGACTACACAAAAACACCTGATTCACTTCTCCAAACTCAGCTACTTATTTATGAGACAAGGACCTCCTTTTGTCAATTTGATGCCGTAAAACTACTTTCACATACACTTCACAAAATGCCCACGGTAGATACAAGGACCTCTTTTAATCTACTTGTTATCTCCTTCTGCAAAATTATTCACTTCTTTTCACCATGCCGGTATCCAAACTCACGAACCACACTCAATCTTGAGACAAACGACTGTTTCCTTCGATGACCAAATTATAACTGACGTCTCCGGTTCTCATGATCGGCTCACAAATTCCCATTTAAAAACGACCGTCCAATCAAAAGCTCAAATTGTGTTTACCATGATTTTGGAAAAGCCTAATTTCGGTTTCAGAGAAAAACTAAATAGCTTACTTTAAAATTGGTTTTGTCAATACACAATTTATACATATTTCAAAAGATTAGAATATGGTCATTTAATACTCGATTATACAAACAATGAAAAGATTAACTTACAGGTAAAATGTCTTTCCAAATTCTAAACAAAGGTTTTTTTGATAATTTTGTTTAAACAAATTTGTATTCTTATCTACACTAAATCTTATCTTAAATTACTATATACAATTTGTTTATATTGATATCTTAAAATTTTATTTCGATGGATTTTTTTATTTATTTTTCTTTGGTTGGGAAAGAAGAAACATAACAATATATATATATATATATATATATATATATATATATATATATATATATATATATTTATATATATATATATATATATATACCTATGTATATATATATGTATATATATATATATATATATATATATATATATATATATATATTTATATATATATATATATATATATATATACCTATGTATATATATATGTATATATATATATATATATATATATATATATATATATATATATATTATATATCACCTTTTCTTTTCTTTTTTGCGAGACTTCTTTTGTTTAATGATTTTTTCTGTTCTAATAATTTTTACGTTTCCCAATTTCGCAAAATCATCCAACAGAATAATTTTGACCATTATTATGTCCAGAATTTTTTTTTGTTGAACTCCATGGAGTACAGCAATCTGTCCATGCGGCAATATTCATTTATTTCGTTAAATATATTGATATGTAGAGAGTTATCCCAGTGAGCAACCTGCTTAAAATCTAAAATTTAGATTTAATATTCTGAATTCACTTCACTAAGTTTGATTGGACCTGACGGATTTCAGATGATCGAACTGTAGTAACAGTTTTAATCTCGCACTTCGGAAACGTCGCCGTCGTGCAAATTTAATTGTCTGGTCAGCACATTAGAATGCACAAGCATAACAATTATGAAAACAATTGAGAATCCAAGAACGAACAACAATTGCAAGCACGAGGTTTTAGCTAAATTCGGGAAATCAATTTGAATATAATCTAAAGGAAGATGAAACAAATTTTGAACAAATTGCGTTTAATAAAAAACATGGTTAAGTTTTTATAATGATTATAGGTTATTATAAAATGGTAATTTTTTAAAATATATTTAATTTATACGTTAGTAGAATGATAAATAAATATATCAAGAGTGAAGTAACAGAAAAGTATAGAAAAAAACTGGTCAGTAATGGTAGAATAACAATAATTATATTGATGCACACACATAAATAGAAAAGATGACATATGTATGTAATATTGTAATAGTGCAGGCGGGATCTGTCGAAAGGCACACCATAATGGACATTTTTCATAGGAGTATATTTTTTTGCTGGAATCACTTCAGGATGCATCAATAATCTGTACGACTGTTTGCGACTGTTTGCTAGTCGCAAATCTTGTGTTTATTGTTTTTTTTTGGGAAATACAACAAAAATAGCACTTTCTGCAAAATCCAGTTTTTCTGTAAATTATTGATTGCGACAAAAATAAAGCAATTTTATTTTACTTAATATTGTTACTATCTTTTCAATATAATAACGAATTCGATGAGGCATGCTTTCAATTAACTTATTAATTACATCCTAGGGCCAATTTACCCCTTTTGTATCCCTTGCACAAATAAAAATCTCTCAGCAAGAGCACCACCTCTCCTGAAGCTTACAATAATCTTAAACCTAATCCTTATCTGAAAACCGTTTTATTGTTATAGAATTTACCTCTTATTAAAAAACGGATTAATAAGACTGCACAAAATTTTCTGATATTTACACGTACGTTCAATAAAGGTGGTAACCCTTTAAATTGCAAATAAATAAAATACTCCTGTAACCAAATTGTATTTCTAAATCTAGAATAACGGCATGTTGCGACATCAATAATCAGTTCGTTTGCCTTAAATATGATTGATAACGTCAAAACGGGAATTCAACTCGCAAAATGACATTTAAGGTGCGAAATTGTCTTATTTCCTTATTAAACTCACAGATTTGGAGGGATAACTTCTTTAAAATATGTAACCAAAATAAGATTATAAAGCACCCATCCCAAAAAACTTTTCATTAATTGAAAAATACTTGTTTTATTTCTAATTTCCGAATAATTTATCCTAAAGAAATATTTTTTAAATAGGTGTAGGTAAGTGTAAATTGGTTATCACAAAATCTGTGTTTCGAAAGGTAAGAAATATTACATGTACCGCCTTTTACAAAAAATAATTAATTAACCGAAGAGTTAATCAATTCCAGTGAGATCTATAATATAGAATGTGCATTCGACTGGTCTTAAAATATCATGAGTAAAGGTTACAGTGATTGGCCACTTAAGCATTGGTATTTGATAAAATATGTAAGGCACTAATTTTTATTAAAAACCATATATTTAAATAATACACTAAATATTAGACTAAAGTATTCTCTTTATGAGTCAGTACGTCATCTATTGTTTAAAAATGTTTATTATTTATAAAAAAAAGTTTTATTCTTGCACAAGTAGATTTTACAGTGATTGGCCTAATTCGTATAATAATTGGCATAGAACGTAGATACTTAGTTAAATAAATAAATAATGAAAAGGTGGAAGGAGCATTTTCAAGAGCTGTTAAACCCAGAAAAAGAACAAAACGAAGATGAAGAAATAATTCACCACACAGCAGAACAACTAGTTGAGCAACCAACATTGGAAGAAACGATAAATGTCATAAAACATCTAAAAAATAACAAAGCACCTGGCACAGATGGAATAACTGCAGAACTGATAAAGAATGGTAAACATACGCTATGGAGGCGTATCTATACACTAATCGACCGCATATGGACACTAGAAGTCATCTCAGAAGATTGGAAAGTAGGAATCGTACTTCTTATATACAAAGTGGGAGACAAACGACTCTGCAAAAATTATAGGGGCATTCTTCTTCTTCTTAAGGTGCCATGCATTTCTGCGTAGGCGTCCACCGTACATCGTCTTGTCAGGTGAGATGTTAAATATTCTGGATTAAATAATTCTGTTTTTAGCAGCATTGCGAAGCATTTCATAGCTGTGGATTCCTGTCCATTGTCGAATATTGCGCAGCCATGACATTTTTTTACGTCCGAGACCTCTCCTACCCTCTATTTTCCCTTCGAGTATCAGTTGCTGAAAAGTGTATCGTTCTCCTCGTATAATGTGCCCCAAGTATGCAGTCTTCTTACTTTTTACATAATTAAAAAGTTCCCTATCCTGTAAGCCCGCTCTTCTGAGTACTTCCTCATTTCTGACCCTGTCCGTCCATGATATTCTGAGCATTCGACGCAGGCACCACATTTCGAACACTTCAAGTTTGTTAATGGAACTGGCCTTTAACGTCCATGCTTCCATTCCGTACAGGAGAACAGGCCACACGTAACACTTAAGCATCTTGTATCGGAGGTTGAAGTCCAATTTGCGATCAGTCAGAAACTTACGAAGCCTCAAAAAAGCATTTCTGGCTTGTTCAACTCTGCTCTTTATTTCATTCTCGGGGTCCCAACCCTCATTCAGCAAACATCCCAAGTATTTGAATTGCCTGACTTGTTCGATTTCTTCTCCAGAGACATATATCTTTGCGTTGGGGTAATCATTTCTACTTATAATCATTGATTTTGTCTTCTTGATATTTATTTTCAAACCCCGAGCTTCACTTGCAAGAGTTAGATCATTCAAAAGGCATTGAAGATCTTCGATGTTATCTGCCACTATGGCTGTATCATCGGCATACCTGATGTTATTAATAAATATGCTGTTAACTTTTATACCCTTATTAGAGTCTTCCACTGCTTCTGCGAAGGCTTTTTCTACGTATAAATTAAACAGCATTGGAGACAGTATACAACCTTGCCTTACTCCTTTTTTAATGGAGAAATCTTCTGTTTCGTTGGAATTTTGAAGACGTACTGTTGCTGTCTGATTCCAATACAGATTGGCAAATATTCTTATATCCTTTGCATCCAATCCCAACTCTTGTAGGTATTTTATCATCAATTCATGTTTTACATTATCGAATGCTTTCTCGTAATCGATGAAACAGATAAAAACATCCTTTCTTTGATCTAAACAATTCTGTATCAATGTTTGCATACTAAAGATCGCTTCTCTCGTGCCAAGTCCATTTTTGAAACCAAACTGACTCCATCCACTGACCTCTTCACATTTCTTAAACAATCTAGTGTGAAGTATTCTCAGGAAAAGTTTCAAAAAGTGACTCATTAGGCTTATTAGTCGGTGGTCCTTGCAGAAGTTCGCACGTGGTGTTTTTGGTAGGGCGATAAATGTAGATCGAAGCCAATCTTTTGGAATCTGGCCCGTATCGTAGATGTCGTTAAAGAGCTTGACAATAATGTCTAGGTTTTCTTCATTAAGTAACTTGATTGTTTCTGCGTACATATCATCTGGTCCTGGGGTTTTGTTACTTTTTAATAGTTTGATAGCGTGTACAATTTCAGCTTTCAAAATACTTGGGCCATACAAATGGTCTCCCAGTTGTGGTGGTTTTTGTGTTCTGTCATCATTGAACAAATTGGCTGTGTACATTTTCCAAGTATTATGTATATCGCTAGGGTCCGTTATTAATTTATTTTGGTCATTATGTATACCAGTGACTTGTTTTTTCTTGAAGACACCAGCAATTTCCTTAATTTTCTTGTGAAGATTGAAGCTGTCGCCGAGTTTATATAGGCTTTCAGCCTCGGCGCAAAGTGTAGTCATCCAGATCTCCTTCGCCGCTATAATTTCTTTACGAATTTGACTGTGTATATTTCGGTACCCTACTTCGTCCTGCCTGATCTTACACTGCCTGCGTTGTTCCATCATCTCTAATATTTCTTCTGTCATCCACTCATTCTTGGTAGTTGTTTTACTCTCGAGTAGAAAAGTGTTGTTCAACTCATCAAATGATTCTTTTATGGTGGTCCATAACTTTTCAACATCATTCTCAGTTGCCATATTAGAGAACCTATTGTTTATTTCCTCTGTGTACGCTTCATTTGTTTCATTGTTTTTGAGTTTTCTAATGTTTACTGATGCCTTCTGGTGTTTTCTTTTAGCTGTAGCGAGCCTCAGTTTGATATTTGCTACTAAGGGATTGTGGTCGGATCCTATGTCTGCTCCAGGTAATGCAGATACCTTAGTAATAGCATTCCTGTACCTTCTATTAATTGTCACATAATCTATTTGGTTCCTTATAATGCCCTGATGTCCGTCTAAAGGCGACTTCCATGTGTAAAGCCTCCTGGGTGGTAACTTATACCAAGTATTCGTTATGACTAGATCTTTGTCTTGACAGTACTGTATCAATCTGTCCCCTCTGTCGTTTCTCTGCCCAAGACCATATTTTCCAACTACGTGATCTACAGCTCCTTCCTCAACTTTTGCGTTGAAGTCTCCTAATACGATGTTAATTTCGTGATTCTTAGTCACCTTTAAGGCTTCGTCTAGCTGTTGATAAAATCGCTCTAGTTCTTCTTCTGGCTTGTCTGCTGTAGGGGCGTAGACTTGTATAATATTTATGTTAACTTTTCCATGCAACTGAATAAGTATGACTCTTTCGGAGATCGGGACAAAGTTCTTCACGGAGGCGCGCAAATTTTCGCTTATCAGAACTCCCACCCCATGTCTGTGGTGAGGGTCTGTGCTATCACTGCATGAGTAGTAAAGGGTTTTACCAGTAGTATTGATCATGCCTGTGCCTTCCCATCGCAATTCGCTTATACCGAGAATATCGATGTTAATTCTGTTCATTTCCTGAATTAGATTTTGTAGTTTGCCTGCTGCAAATAAGCTTCTAACATTCCACGTAGCAATTTTGATTGTCTTATCAAGTTGAAACCAGGAGATTCTTCGCACCCCTTGGCCATTTAAGGCCTGCCCGGGACTAGGGGCCGTTTGTTTTGTTTCTTCCAACATGACAAGAAAAAATCTACGGACGGATGTCCTGAGGAATATAATGCGGTAGTTTCCTACTTGCTTTCCGCATCGCAGTACCGTAGCCCTCTAACTGTTTCAGTCTCACCTACGGTATTCTAGTAAGAAGCCGGTTTAGGATCACTTCCTTTACGCCTAATTCTAGTACTGGTGATCGCTGCTGCCCTTCACCAGGTTAATTCTATACTATCCCTAGAAACAGGGTTGCCACTTCCGTTGAATTCACTGAACCGAATACTATATTCTCCACCTTCATCATCGTTGTGGTCTTCACCCGTATCCCTGGGCAAGGGGGCCGTGTTATACCCCACGGAACTGGGTCCCTATCTGAACTTAGCCATCTACTAGCTCCGGTCTACTGAAGCAAGAGATGCCCACCCCCGCGACGTGGACGCGCCAGACAGGAATTACTCATATGAGCGACAGAGAAGGTGGCTCTGTGCCCTATGAGCCGAGTTAATGGGAATGTGTGATACCATTCCCAAAAGCTATAGGGGCATAACAGTTTTAAATGTCGTCTACAAGATATTATCAGGAATTATATACAGCCGCCTGGAATCGTTTTCGGAGGAGATTATTGGTGAATACCAATGTGGCTTCAGACCAAAGAGGTCAACTATAGACCAAATACATATGTTAAGAGGTACCTATACAAGAAAAATGAGTTGAATATAACAAACCTATTTACAACTTGTATATCGATGCCAAACAGGCGTTTGATAGAGTAGATCGACAAAAGATGTTAAAGCAACCATATATGTTAGGGATACCCAATAAGTTGGTTAAACTTATACGAAAGACTCTGGAGTGGAACCCTCCATATGGGTTCAAGCTATGGTGAGAATAGATGAAGATATGACGCAGGCCTTTGATATTAAAAATGGAGTTAGACAAGGTGATGCCTTATCAACAACACTTTTTAATCTAACTTAAGAAGCTGTTGTTAGAAAACTGCATATAAACGGCTGTATTAATACAAGATCAATGCAAATATGCGCATATGCGGATGATGTTGTCATAATAAGCGGCAACAAAAGGGTATTAAGCGAAAAAGTTAAAGAACTGAAACGAGAAGCTGCTACGTTTGGTCTATATATAAATAAAAGCAAAACAAAATATATGGAGTGCACAAAATCGAATGAACATGAGAATCTGAAGGTAGACAACCATACCTACAAATATGCCTCCACTTTTCCCTACCTAGGCTCAATAATAAATGACAACATCAGTCAAGAAATACAAGCACGGATTCTTAGCGGTAATAAGTGCTTTTATGCATACAAAGACTTAATGAAAAGTAAGTTACTGAATCGTGAGTCTACGCTTAGAATCTACAAAACAGTAATTAGACCAGTGGTCACATATGGATGTGAAACGTGGACCCGTTCAACCACTGATGAAAATCAACTGAGAATATTTGAGAGCAATATACTAAGGAAGATATTTGGACCAACCCAATGCAGCGATGGTTCGTGGAGAATTAAAATAAACCACGAGCTGGATGAACTAATGCAGAACGCAGATATTGTTAGATTTGTAAAGTCACAAAGACTAAACTGGCTTGGTCACCTAGAAAGAATGCCAGATAATCGAGCTGTAAAAGTAGTCCAGAGATGGAAGCCCCAAGGAAACAGAACAAGAGGAAGGCTCCGTAAAAGATGGATAGACGACGTAGAGAGGGATCTTAAAACCATGAACATCAGCCAGTGGTGAAGGAAAGTATCCGACAGGGCAGAATGGAAGAACATTGTTAAGAAGGCCAAGACACACAAAGGGTTGTAGCGCCATTAGAAGAAGAAGAAGAAGAAGAGTAAGTAGATAGTTATTGGCCACCACTAAGAGGCTAAGGTATTCTAGGTACATTTTTATTATTTAAACCTTACCTGCGTAATTTTAATTTTGATTAAAAAACCATTAAAAATTATATATAATTTTAGTGATTAAAGAGGAATTTATTTTTAAAAATTTTAAAATAAATGCAAGAAATTACAAACCAATTACAATGTTATCTTGTCAAAACAAACATTGCACAAAAAGTTCTCCATTTCGGAGGATTTATACATTTTATATGGCATGCTCTGAAACAATTTGAACATTTTACTCCATATTGACTACATGTTATATTATAAACACACGTATAGCACAGTCCAGATTTCATAGGTTAAATGTGTGCTGTGAACATCAACGAATAAGGCTATTGGAAATTTGACGTTATTTTTGCTTAAGTAAGGATAAAGAATGCCTATATATTCGTACAACAGCTGATTTTTCATCCAACCGTTATTACTGCACCCAATTCTCCGTGTGTCAAGTACAGATTTAACAATTGCGGCTGAAAGTCCTTTGTAAGCGCAGATAATTATAGAAGGCGTCATAACACCACAAGCTGAAAATGTAAACATCACTGTGATGTTACTTTGTGGATGATGTTGTATTTCATCAACATTTTTCGCTTCTCTTGGTGCAAGAACTTTTTTGTTCTTTGGGAAAAGCCAAAAACAGGTTTCGTCTCCATTGTAGATTCTGCTGTGATCTTCATTATATCTTCTTCTTTATATTTTTTTTTGTAAGAAACATCTGCAGAGACCTTTGGCATATTATAACTAAAAAAAAGCATTGCCATAGTGATTGGTCACGTTGAAATATAGTAATTAGCCTACGCCCAATGACTGTTTACTCTTAGAGTATGTAAATGCAACAAGAAAAATAATGTAAGCTACACTGCCCATTTTTATGGAAAATAAATTATATCTGAAAACTTATTTTACAAATTTAACACAGTAATTGGCCGGTTGGCTAATAACGGTTTATATACCTTAATTATTAATGTAGTTATTGGCATAATAATTTCGCGCGGTTTTTTGTTCTCTGAAAATATTTGGGGACCACAATTTGTTCAGTTATAACCTTAGTTTAATAGCTCATGCTAAATCATATATATACCTATATATATATATATATATATATATATATATATATATATATATATATATATATATATATATAAATATATATATATATATATATATATATATATATATATATAAATATATATATGACCACACCCTTTGAGCACTCTATTGTAGCTGTATTCAGACAACTTTAGTTGAAGATTAAGCGACGTTACCAAAATTATCCTGTAGATTTGATTTATTTCGGTAACAGCAGAGATTCTTAATATTTAGAAATTTATGTTAATATTGCCAATCACTATATCATGGCCAACGACTGTATCATTTACCCTATTTATGAAGTTAAATGTGTCGATAGCAATTAAAGTAAATTGTATACTCACGCTTAATCAAGCCATTAAGAGCGATGCTGGGAATATTTATATTCCACTAGGCATCAACAATTTACCCATATAAATTACCTCAAAGGGTAGTAAGAAGCTCAAATTAAATCGAAACGCAACCATTTTCGTATACCCTATTTATCTTTAAACAAAAAAGTTATATAGTAATGAGTAGGTACGTCGTGGTTTCCTATATATTCCATAACTCCTTGAAACATGTTTTAAATTAAATCATTTATGGCATGTTGAACTTAATGGTTATAAAGAACTGGAATAATTCGACGTTTGGGTACATAGGTAAAAAATAAAGATATCATGCAGAGAACACGTAACAAATAAGAAAGTCGGGTTAGGAATAGATAAACGAATGGAAATAATAAAAACAATCAAAACAAGAAAGTTGTAGTACATATATAAATTAATTATACGAATAAAAGTTAAGGGCAGAAAAAGTGCTTCTAACTCAAGTAGGGTAGACACAAAAGATTTGCTTTCAACTGGCTACCAACCTCCACTACGAATATAGTATGTAAGGAAGTCATTATTGCTATTTGATGACGTAGGCTTTCTTGTTGGAAATTTGCCTTAATTAACCCTCATAGGTGACAGTAGATACCGAACACAATAAGCACAACAGTGATACAACCCGTATAAACGAATCAAAAATGAAACGAATACTCTACTCATAAAAATAAAAAAGGAAACACTAGAAGAACTTCTCAAAATAGATGAAACACGAAGACACATTCAGAAGAACATGGGTAGACTTCTTTCGATCCCTATTTGCTAAATGTAACGATAATGAACCACCCACACCAGAAGTGAGGACAAACTAAGAAATAAACATCGAGGGGGAAAGGTGAATGAGACATTAAAGAAATTTTAAAATAGAAAATCGCTAGGAGAGGACAGAATACCGAACGAACTCCTAGATCGTTCTCAAAACACTTTTTCAAAAAATCGATTTCCAAAGTGGAAATTGAAACGTCAAAAAATAAATATATTTTAAACTTAAATTGCGGCTTATTCCCAATAAAAAAAGTAAGTGTATTAAGATGCCACCAAAAAAATAGCTTCAGAACAATATTAAGTTTTAAAACTAATCCAAAAAATAATAGAACAAAACAGAATACCACAAAAATTGAGATCAAGCATCCTAATGCCTCTCTTTGAAAAGAGAGACAAATCAAACCAAGTAAATTAAATGAAAGAGAAATCACTAGAATACAACAAACAAGCATTTTTATGTTTCGTGGACGTTAAGAGGTATTTAACAGGGTCAAATTAAAGAACGTTACTTACTTATATACTCATAATAAAAGTAAAAATAGAAGGACAACTAACTTACCCAATTAAAGCTGACAATGAGAGAAGTCAGGGGGATTACGGATTACCTAATCCCTCTATTGTTTAATCTAATCATGGGAAAAATAATAAAAACAGCAAGAACCACAAAAAGATATCAAATTGGAGAAAAACAGAAAAACAATTTAAAAAAAAATTATAATAATTTATAATTTTATTATTTATATAAATAATACTAATCTCTCAAATGTAAGTGTATTTACAGAGAATATTGCACCAATTTAATATAGCGGCCAGAAAATTTAACATGATAATTTAGCCAAAAACAACAAAAAGCATGGTTATAACAGCAAATCTACAAAAGATATAAATTGGGGTTAAAAAGTCAGATAATAGAACAAGTGATGGAGTCTAAAAATCTAGACATCACACTATATATCTACGGAAAGCTCGAAACAGAAGTGGAAAATAAAGTGAATAGAGCAGACAGAGTCGCAGTATGCCTGAATAAAATAATATGAAGAAATAAAAATATCGAAAAAGAAATAAAAGGCAAAAATCAGACCAATAAAATGAAATATGCGGCAGAAACAGGACCCGATACAGAGAGAACAAAAATAATGCTAAACAGCAGCGATAAAAACTTAAACCTGAACTTATACCTGATCTTGCAGACATTTTTTATATAAAAATAATTGTAATTTGCCAAATGAAAACATATGGTTTTAACCAGACGCAGATGATGCATTTCCGAACTTTGAACTTCCTGTTTGGATTTTTTAAACAGATTTTTTTTTAAATGGATTGGTAAACGAGAAACAATAAAGTGTCCCCCATGATCTCTAGATATTACACCACTTTAATTAAAATCAAAAATTTACATTGATTTACCACAAAATTTACAAAATTTAAAAAATATAATTAGATTGGAAATTCATAATATAACTCCAGAAATGATCCACAATGTTCAAGAAGATTGCCGACCTCAGTTCAATGACTGTCAAGTCAGGTGGTAATTTGAACATTTAATTTTTGCTTAAATTGAATTTTATTCGTCATTTCTCTGCATTCTGAGAGCAGTAAAATGTATTGTCTATTAAATAAATTACATAATATATTTATACTTCTTGTGTAAATTAATTTAATTCAAAAATTAAATATTTTTGGTTACCCTTTTAAAAAATTATCGATTACGTAATCACTTTGAATTTGTCTCCAAAGCAGTTTATTCTCGAAAAAATATTCCATATATATATATATATATATATATATATATATATATATATATATATATATATATATATTTGAAAGATCTGATGACATTGTTCCAGAAAAGTGGAACAATGTCATCGGACCTTATGGGGAGGAAAAAATAAACAAAAATGGAAAATTACTACTCGAATTCTGTCTAGACAATAACCTGGTGATTACACACACTGAACACACACTTTCAACATAAAAGAATACACAAGATCACAAGAGAAGTCAAATCAAGAGACGAACAATTAATTTTAGACTATACTATAGTGAGTACAAAAAACAGAGAAGAACTGGATAAGAGACGTAAGGGTAAAAAGGAGTTATGAAATTGGTAGTGACCACTATCTACTAGAAACCACATTCAAAAGCAAAAGAAAAGGATTAAAAAGAAATGAGAACATAAACAGAAAACACAAAGAAATAATAAAAAATTTTAAACTAAGGGAAGAAACAACGAAAATAAGATACTCAGAAGGGCTAGAGAAAGAGATGGACAATGAACATGAAATAACAGAAACAATAGAAGAAAAATGGGGAAAATTTAAAAATGCGATGATAAAAACAGCTTAATCAATATGTGGAACTACAAGAAATAACAACAGAGGGAAACGAACATCTCGGTGGAACGATGAAGTGAAAAGAGAAATAAAAGAAAAGAAGAAATTATGGAAAGAATACATACAAGACAAAACACAACAAAAATATGAAAATTATAAGAGACAAAGAACAAAAGTTAAAGAGATAGTTAAGAAAGAGAACAAGAAAAGTTAAGAAAAATTCGGGGAAAATATAGAAGAAAACCGCACAGAAAACGTAAAATTATTTTACAGAACACTGAAAAACCTAAGAAGTAACAAAGAAACGAAACTGAAACAAATAATGAACAAGAAAGGAACAATAATAAACGACGATAATGGACAGATTGAGGGAACATTTCCAGCTGATACTGAATGGAAATCAAGTGAATGCAATGGAGAAGGAAAGCCACAACGAGAGAGTATCCATGAGAAACACGGAAAATCCAGAAACTACAGAAAAAGTAGAACTGGAAGAAGCAATAAGAAAGATAAATATTGGAAAAGCACTAGGAAGCGATGAAGTAGAACCAGAAATGATGAAATATATAGGAGTAAAAGAAAAAAAATTGTTATACATATATAACCTAATATGGAAGAGAAAAGTAATACCCAAAGAATGGACAAATGCAGTAATTATACCTAAATACAAGAAAAGAAACACAAGAGACTGTAAGAACTAACAAAGGACGTACAAAGTGGATTAAGGAAAGGACACAACACACAAAACCATATATTCACCATGCAACAAGTAATAGAAAAAGCCTTAAAGAAAAATAAAGAAATATATCTGAGCTTTATAGACATGGAAAAAGCATTCGACTCAATCAAAAGAAAAGATATATAGGAAAGCCTAAAGAAGAAGCAAGTAAGTGAAGAACTGATAGAAGCAACAAAGAGTATATACATGAAAACAACAAATACAGTAAGAATGTTAAATATACAGTCAGAACCATTTGAAACAACTCAAGGAGTTAGAGGTGAAAAGTACGAACTTTTAAGAAATATCATGCAGGGCAAAATTAAGGGCAAAAGAAGTGTGGGAAGAAGAAAAATATCGTGGCTTCGTAATCTACGTAAATGGTTCGGGTGTAGTTCGATTGAACTTTTTAGGCGCGCTGCTAACAAAGTCGCAGTGGCCATGATGATTTCCAATCTCCGCTAGGAGTGGCACGAGAAGAAGAAGAAGAAGGAGTTAGACAAGGGGGAAGTCTCAGCCCAGTGCTATTCATAAATGTAATAGATGAGATAGTGAAAAAATGTAAGAAAACATTCAAGAAATACTGCACCGGTTGGAACAGAATGCAAATGATAAACGCTGAGATGTGTATATTTGCAGACGACATAGTATTAATTGCGAAACTGCAGAAAAACTGAAATGCAACTTAGAGAAATGGAACCTAGAAGCAAGCAAATATAACTTAAACGTAAACAAAGAGAAGCTCACATAATAAACATATCAAGGAAACAAAGGACGGAAGATCAAATGGAAGTAATGATAGACCAACAAAAAATAATACAGACAAATTCATACAAATACTTAGGAACAGTAATCAACAACAAGGGAGATATCGAGAACGATCTTAAAAGAAATATCAACAAAGACCAAGATGACAATATAGAAAACAATATATAGACATACAGTGACATATGCAGCAGAAAATTGGATATTAAACAAAAGACATCAGAGCAGAATTCAGGCAGCAGAGATGAAATACCTCAGAAGAACGATCTGAGTAAAAAGAACTGATATAATCAGAAATGAAGAAATAAGAGAAAGACTCAAAATCAAACCGATACTCGACTCAATCAAGGAGAAAAAATTGGCATGGTTCGGACATCTAACCCGGATGGACAATAATAGACAAGTAAAAAGAGTGTGGGACGTCAAACCAATAGGGAAGAACAGAAGAGGAAGACCCATTAAAGAATGGAACAGTGACATCTCGCAGATATTGCAGAGTAAGGGTAAGACTTGGCAGGAAGCAACACAGATGGCATCCGATAGGAAGGAATGGAGAAAGTTCGTTAAGAGGTAGGACCCCTCAGAAGACTGTAAAATATTATAATTTAATGAATTGTATTATAAACGGCCTAACACCGAAAGGTACAAATGGGTCTACTGATTAAGTAAAGTAAAGTATCACAATTTTTAAATTAATTGGATTCATAGAATTATCATTAATTTCTTAGTTCCAAATTATTTTGAACCTTGGACTGTTGGAAGTTGAATTAAATCTGCACCTGTAACTGGTCAGCAAGCCATAACTTAGACACTTTTATATGATATGTAGGGATCGACCTCACTTGTTTCTTCTTTTTCTCCGAGCCATTCCCTGAAGGTAAAGTGGTGTTCTTAAACATATTTTTCTTTCATTTAATGGTTCGTACAGACAAGATTTTCGCCTACTTTTTCATATTTTTTAAACTTACCGCCATATTGCATTAGCGGTTGGTAACTCGCCTTGTCATGTGTCATGTTTTGCCTTCAAGGACACTGTCTTTTCACGTGGTAGCTATGTGGATCTGAAATGTGCTCCCATTTGCCGAGTATTTCCTGATAGCATTAGAAGCTTTTGTGGTAACTTCATTACACCTTTTATAATATTACTAATAAACTCTAATCTTTTCAATAATGTTACCTAAAGTAAAAATAAAATTAAATTAATATCAAATTGTTGGAAGTGTGATCTTGTGATCTTGTTAGTTCTCGACAAATACTTATTTTTCACGTAAGATTTTTACACATTTTTTTTAAATTAAGTACATGTACAATAACCACTTGGTCTTTTGCTGTGCTATGTTTGAATCAAATTGTAAACTGTATTTAGTTTTAATTTATTGTTTATACAACTAATTATTGATGTCTATTATCTTAAGCTTCTTTACATTTTACACCATTGACTGCTACATGTCTTTTTAAGGTAACACATTTGTATTAACTTGTCTATGGATGTTTGGTTTTTCATATTGTGCTTTTTAGATGAACTGATGATGCTTTCTGATTAGAGAGCGAAACGTCTTCAATAAATAGATGAAGTAGCCAACTTCTTTGTCTTTTTTCTCTACCTTTTGACCGAGAAACCCACCACTCTTCGAGTGATCCTTATTTATATTGGATTATATCGAAAAAAGAAGTACGACCATTAATCCAATATAAATAAGGATCACTCGAAGAGTGGTGGGTTTCTCGGTCAAAAAGTGGAGAAAAAAGACAAAGAAGTTGGCTACTTCATCTATTTATTGAAGATGATGCCTAAAATGATAGGATTTAACAAATAAAATACAATGAAGTAAAAATCAAATACAGCATCATGTCAAAAGGGCCTTATTTACATATCTTCGCTCATATTTGCCTAATTACACACTCACTGTAACAAACGGTGATGGTTCGGAATATGTCTAATCACTACTTCAAACTCTTCAGAGTCCCAAAAATAACATCACTTTTTAAATGAGAATAAGCCACAATTAAAGGTTAAAGTGTGGCATTTTAAAATTCCTTGGTATATATTAAAATCCCCTCGTATATGATAAAACACCGAAATATTCTTTCAATTGCTCTTTGCGTCGCCGAGTTGATATAAACACATTTTTAGAGTTTGTTTATATACCACGGACGCGTATTTCTTTGGTATTTTCTTTTGATCGAAGCTGCTTAATATTCTGCGTTTCAAATAAATATTCCCGTTTATGTGTTCTGTTTATACCAAGTTAAGCGAATGATTTTTAAGAATTTACTCACTCTTGAAAAGGCCGGCCGCTGTTAAAGGCGTGTTTTATTGGTGTCCGAATTTAGCATCAAATTCGTAGTTTTTTCCTTGTTCGCCTTTTTTCATGCGAAATTGTGTAGTGTTGTGGTAGTTAATTATGCAGTATGTGTAGTTATAGAGGTTTGCATAATTGGCCATTGAGAACAGACGTCGGTGTATGGTTTGAAGAAGCCGGCCTAATTTGTTAGAAAAAGTGATTTATACTCAAAATAATGTGCCAGTTTCGATAAGAGTAATCACCGCTTTTTTATTTGTATGCCGTATATCATCTAAGATATTTGTAAAACGGCCTTTCCAACAAATTTTAAAAATACCAATATGGTTCCAGTTTTTTAAGAAGCCGAGTCTAAGGTTTGTGTCCAGTGTACCAATTTCAACCTCAATTTTGTTTGTTTGGAGATGAATTTGTTCGTGTGGCGGTGAATATATATCTAGTTCTAACCCCAGAAAGTCCAGTATAGTCCAGAAATTTAAAGTAAAGAAATTTTAGTGAAATCCAGGTAACTTTTTTTGTCTTAATTTTTGAAGATACACATTTTCTAATAATAATTGCTGTCATAATTGTAATAATTTAAATTATAAATGTAGGGTGTGGCCCTAGCTGTCATAATATTTGTTCTTTTTTAAAAGTTAATATTGACATCTGACAGCTAGCACTATTTTTGGCGTTTGGTAAATATCTAATCATAAAATGAGATCTTTGTTTTGTTTTGGTTTTTTTAAGAAAAAGGTTAACCACTATGCACAGTTTTATTTAAAAAGATAAATTTTTTAATTGTAATGATTTATTTCTGCTACAAATTATAGCCCAGTAACAATTCTAAATCTTATAGTATCTCCAACTTCTAGAGTTTGTAAACGCATAGGACATAGTAAGTGTCTCTTTGTTATTGTATATTTACTTTTGTAAACAATAATATAGTATTTTTGTTATCGTCTATATTTGTAACTGTTTGTGGTGAGGCAGTAATAAATGTTTAATTTTTTTCCCTAAACCATTTTGTTTATTTATTTTAGAAAAGTCTTCTAACCCCTCTCTTGTGTTTATTAAGAAGGAAGAACCTTTTCTTTTATCCGGCAGGAAGTTCCCTCAAAGCGGCGTCCTTATCTTAAATAGCTAGAGGACCTTCTTGTGTCTTGTTTGTCCATTTGTCCAGGAGATTCATGTAAGTACCCCTTTGTTTCATTTGTTGTAGTTGCCCCAATCCAATCCCATTGTTTCATTTACTGATCTACGACCCAGTTCTCCAAATAAACCCTGAGAGCCGTTCGCAGCAATTTCGTTTATTTTGCTTGCCCTATCTCTAACTCCATAATTTCTGTCCCCAATTTTCAACCCCCTATAATAACACCCTATGTGGTAGGCAAAATATTCGTTACAAAAGTAAGTTTATTGACGTTTCAACTTCCACTTCGGAAATCGTTCTCAAAATACATAAAATAACATCAATTAATAAAAGTTTCAGTGCTGCGTGCCGGGGATTCTTCTGTTGGTAGAGCCACGAATTATCTAGACTTTATGTGTTTGCCAGGATTTGCTGCTTTGGTCATCTGTGCTTCCATCGATGAAACGCATCATATCTTATTATTTCTCGCAGGATCGGGCTTGGGTGATTCTTTAATTCTGCAAACCTAATTCTGGCTTTTTCTGCCATTTTATCTACCACCCTTACTTGTTGCAGTTCTCTAAACAGAAAGCGTTCAGCGACGTATCTAGGTACATTTGCCGCTTCTCTAAGCATGTTATTGTGGGCTGCCTGTATTTTCTTTTTATTTGAATTGCTTATGTGTCTCCATGCGAGAGATGCATATGTGATTATTGGAAGTATGTTGCTGTTTATCAGTCTCATTTTCGTCTTTATGCGCAGTTTAGCTGTTTTTTGGATGGTTGTGTCCACATGTTGCGTGAAGGTTAAGCCTTGGTCCGTAGTGACTCCTAGGTATTTCGCTTCTCTTTTTCATTCGATGGGATTATCTTGCACTAACAGCTGTTCCTCTGGGGTTCTTTTTTCTTTTTGAATATGATTGCTTGGGTAATACTGTCTGTAGATTGTTGACTGCTACTTCTAAGTTTCTGTGGTTGGCCTCAATCGCTGTGTCGTCTGCATAGAGACTGTGTTCCTGGTGTTCTTGGAACATCTGCGGTGTTTATTGTGGATAGTAGGGGTGAGAGGACTGCTTCCTGTGGCACAACAGCGTCCGGAGCTCCATGCTCGGATAGTACTTGTGCTATTTCGAACGAAGTTTTGGTTGCTCAAGTACGAAAAAATCAGTCTCGTTATGGCCTCACAGTATCCGTACCCTCTCATTTTGTATATTAGGCCTTTATGCCAGACTTTGTCGAAGGCTTTGCTTACATCCAGGAACGCTGCTCCTGTGTATCGTTTTTCGTTAAATCCACCGTTATATATTCTGTCAGTCTAAGTACTAGTAATTCGCTAGAGTGTTCTCTGCTCTAAATCCGAACTGAGCTTCTGGGATTAGTCCTATTTCGTATGTTTCAGCTTGTAATCGTTTTAGTATTTCTCTTTCTACGATCTTGCTGACTGCTGGCAGTAAGTTTATAAGCTTATCAGCCTGTAGTTTAGCGGAAACATGGTATTCTTTCCTGGCTTTGGAATTCTGATAACGTGGGCTTCCTCCCATCGATTTGGGAAGAGCCTGTATCTAAGGATCACATTCGTTATGTTCGTTAAAAGTACTATTGCTTTTGCTGGTAGATACTTTAGGCCTTCTATACTAGACAGCTAAATATGTAATTAAACCAGCCAAATAATAATTTTGCTCATCGTGAAAGCTCAGAGCATTAAAATTTCTCAATATTTTTTTTTGCCCCATTAATTACCTCAAAGCACTTCAACCTTAAGTAGTTACAAGGCTGTCCAGCTTCATGAGTCGATATCTTCAACATTTCAAAAACCTCTGACATCCATCCGGTAGTCTTTCTATTTTTTTTAAGGCACAAATTTCATGAAGTACTTTTTGAAGTTTTGAATAGATCTGGAGTATTATTTGAATAAGTCAATATATATATATATATATATATATATATATATATATATATATATATATATATATATATATATATATATATATATTGTCTTATTCAAATAATATTAAGCACCAGATCTATTCAAAACTTCAAAAACTACTTCATGAAATTTAATATATTCTACTCGTTGCCCGAAGGCTGGCCTTTATTGACAGAAATAATTAAATTATACCATCCCAAAGCTCAAACAAATATCATTTAATTAGTATGCCTATGCGTTGCACCCGTTCGCTTCATAACTATCGTTAATTATTAAGTTTAAATAATAATTAATAAAGCGTATTTTTATTTTTTGTAAATCTAGTATCTTAATATTTTAAAAGCATAGTATTAAGTAAGTTTATGTTTTCGATATATCATTAGACTAATTAAATCTGAGCCTGTTATCTATATTATAACTGTAAAAGTGGTTGAATGAGAAATCAGGGAACGTTCAAAAGCAACTTTCAAATTCAATATAAAATAATCCAATAGTCATTTTATCAAAAAGTAAAGAGAAGTAAAAAAAGGATATTTTTTTATAAATATCCTGTTCAAAACAAGAGTATATATAATAGGCTGTTTTATAATAGGCTGTTCAATAAGTTTTGCTTATCGAAGGGGGCGTTTCTACTAGCCCAATTTTTTTGTGATCTTGGTACACTCTTTATATGAACGTGTGTGAAGTTTGACTTCAATTTCACGATTTATTATTCATTCAATCATTTAGTATAAACGTGTTATAGTATTTTTGTATAATGGAAAAATTAAGTGTCATGCTGTAATTGTATTTTTAATTTTTGTCAAGGTTTAAACAAAAGAAATTTATGAACGAATGTTGAAAGTGTATAAGTACTCTTTGCCATCAATTAGTAGGTACTTACAGCAGAAAGATGGGTTGCTGAATTTAAATGTGGTTGTACAAGCCTTAAAGACGATCCACCTCAAGAACGCCCAAAAACAGCAATAACATCATAAATCGTGGAAAAATACAGGATATCGTATTGGAAAATTGTTGAGTGACTAAAAGAGATTTAGCAGAAGCCTAGGATTCTTATTTGGTAGTGTAAGAAATATTTTTATGAAAGTATTGGCTTTCAGAGAGCTTTCTTTACAAGGGATGCTGCGTTTGCTAACAATGATACAAAAACATATTCGAATGCGACTTGCTCAGCAACATTTCTAGCATTTTCGAAGGGATAAAGTGGATTCTGTGCATCGATTCGCCACTATGTATGCATCGGCTCCTAAATAAGTTTGTTTCCAAAAATAGGCCAAAAAGGTGTTATTATACGTATAAGCATTAATTTTGGGATGCGTAAGTGATTTTGTTTGTGGATTACTTACAAACTAGTAAGACAATAAATTCTGAATATTAATATAACCTTTTAGACTAGCTGAAGAAAAAAATCTTAAAAAAAGACTCGGTTTGCAAAAGAAAAAAATCCTTTTTCATCAGAACAATGTACCATATCATATTAGCATTTTTGACAGTGGCTAAAATATAAATTGTTGGAACATCTACCGTATTCACCAGATTTGGCCCCTAGCAACTTCTATCTGTTTAAAAAAATGCATGCGTTGTAACGATGTGCTGAACGTCCTACAGCGACAGCGTTCAACAGTTCGAACCGTGGGAGTGTCGATAATCACGCATCCATTTCCACGACAAGACGACGAGGTGGGATTCGGAGCGGCTATTTAAAGCGAACGGCTGGCGGAGTTAAATGAGTTTTATGGCTAACGCTCTCCCTGGCTCGCTGGTGCATTGAATCTGCGAAACAACCCGGACAGAGAGACTTCCGCAGTGAGGATTATACTCTGTCCTTAATCAAGCAGAACTCGTGAGTATAGTGTATTGAACGTTACTGTCAACTCTGACTCAGAGTATAATGTGGATCTGCACAATCGAATATTTTGATTGCGAGAGTATTTGGCGCTTCCGCTGGACTGAGGTGGAAACGTGCGATCGAATTCGCGTATTTCATTTTCTGTTAGTAATAATAATTTTTCTTTTACAGACGTCCGCCGGGGAATTCACTCTCACGGGATCCAGGCGGGGATGTAGAAAATATTATATTTTTATTTTTGTACATACGTTAGAATTAATAGATTTATTTTTATTTCAACCTGTGTTTTACTGAGTCTGTCGCTTCGAAAGAGCTACCCGTCACAGCGTGGAAAGAGTTTTTATTAAATGATGAGGTTATAACAGCCGTGAAAGCGTATTTTGCACCTCTTCCAGATTCTCACTCAGATAATTCATAAATTGAAATCTCGTTTAAGTGTTCTGGATGTTCTGTGAGACTAAACTGAATAATAAACTGTATTTCAAACTATAAAATTGTATTTTTTATTTCGAACCGCAAAACCTATTGAACAGCCTACCATACCTGTAAAGACCATCTTACTATAAAAGAATATTCATGAATGTGTTGCTTGTGTGAGTCCATTTCAAATAGGTAAAAGAAATAAAATTAGACTTACTCACAATTAATATAATTTTACTACCAAAACGACCGGTTTCGTTTTCTACACTTTGCAAAGCACCTTCAGGTCAAACGATACAAAGTAAATTAAATGCTGAAATTATAAAAAGCCCATGTTAGGGTGGTGTCTTATAAACATAAATATTAAAAAAGGTTATGTAATTATGCCAATATTACATGTCTGTGTTTATTATTATGCATAAAATTGATTTAGCAGACAAAGTGAAACAAATTGGTAAGAGATAATCGATTGAATTGTAATAAATTAGAAACAAACAAAATACTACTTACATTCCGGTACAAGAATTTTTAGATATTGATTTGTGATACATAGTTCAAACTATTCTGTAATTGCTGATGATGGGTGATCTTCGGTTAATGTTGTAACTGTCTGACAATTAACGAGGAAGTTTCTTGAAGGGAGATATGTTAACAAATGAAATAGGAGTAAGGTATATGTGATTGTTTGTTAAATGAAGGTGATGTTTTATATTATTTAAATTATTAAAGGTATTTATATTTATTCAAGAGATATATTTTAGAAATATGTGTAAATTTATTGAAATTTTCTACAGTATGACAACAGTTATGTGACAATGAATTGCATTAATTGTTGAAATTGTTGTTTATTACAACAGTAACCGAAGATCACCCATCATCAGCAATTACAGGATAGTTTGAACTATGTATCACGAATCATTATCTAAAAATTCTTGTACCGGAATGTAAGTAGTGTTTTATTTGTTTCTAATTTATTACAATTCAATAGATTATCTCTTACCAATTTGTGGGTTTTCACTTTTTCTGCTAAATCAATTTTATGCATATTAATAAACACAGACATGTACCTAATATTGGCATAATTTCTACAACCTTTTTTGATCTTTATCTTTATAAGACAGCACCCTAATATGGGCATTTTATAATTTCGGCATTTAATTTACTTTGTACCATTTGATCTGAAGATGCTTTGCAACGTGTAGAAAGCGAAACCGGTCGTTTTGATAGTAAAATTAAATTGATTGTGAGTAAGTCTAATTTTATTTCTTTTACCCATTTAAAAGAATATTATTCTTATGCCAAGTATATTGGCAGAAGGTTGAAAATATTTCAAATATTTTATATTGAATCAGCTCTAATATGTATTTTTTTCATTTCAGGGTTGTTTTTTTGGTTCGCCGTTTAGTTCTTGTTATCAACAGCACCAAGAACATTATAAGTCGTCACAAGCACACGGTAAGTCAAGATGAACTATTAGGAATAAAATATATATTAAAATTCTTAAATTTTTCTGTTATATAAATAACAATAAATCTTATACGAGCTGCTTCTTATATGAGGCATATCTAATGAACTAAATTTTAATAAGTATATCTTTATTCATAATGATTTGATACTCTTTTCTTTAACATAATTTGTTTTTATTTTAAAGTATTCCCGGTAGTTTTGTTTTGTATTTTTAACATTTGTATTTTACTCTTATAACAGCAATAGATTCTTCCTTCCTTTGTTAAAATATATACGTCTTAACAGACGAGTAGTGATTATGCATGTTGCAACTTCCATGCATATGAATGCTTTTTTACGCTTTTTCTCTTCTATCCCTATTTTGGGTTTCTAATTCACATTTCACATTCTGAATTCACGTTTTGTTGTTTTTTCTATCGAATTTAATACTTCTGTCTTATTTTTAATAATTACTAATCTATGTTGTTTTTCTAGTTTGTCTAGTATCAACACAAGCTCTTTCTAACTTTGGGCTATGAACAATATGTCATGACCGCGAAGCGAAGATTGAACACTTTGACTACACCTATTGAAAGGTCTCCTTTCTACTCTAGAACACGTTTCATTTTGTGTTTCCTATATAGATTAAATAACCTTAGAGATAATAAGCAGCACCCTTTTCTAGTATATCGAGAGGAATTTATGTTTTCCAATCTCTTGATTTCTTCATTTGTATTATACTGAAGCTATTTTCTTGTGCCATCTTAATGCAATTTACTATTTTTGTTGGGAATAAGCCACAATTTTACTTTAAAATAATTTTATTTTACTTTTCGATTTCCACGTCGGAAATCGTTCTAAAAATACAGATATTAATAAATTAAACAAATTTTGTTTTTGTTACTTGGTGAAAAATTCTTCTAATAATTTAATTTTATCTGTCTCATTTATATTGATAATTCAGGCATATATTATAAATTTTAAAATAAATGACTTTAAAATGGTATTATCAATATTGTAGTGAATTTATTTAACTGCTATGTCTTTATTTAATTTATAATGTCTTTATTAAAAGGTTCTTATTTTAATTTATTAAAAAGCACGATAACTTATATCAATTTATTTAACGAATAATACATAATTTATACAGGCGAACGCAACAATTAAAATCGCGAGCGCGTCTTTAAAATCAGCTGACCCTCTTCAATTAAAGTTCCGTTATTATATATGAAATCCTGTTATTCGAGAACAGCGGCGATCTCGCATCGAAGTAACCAGAAGCTCAGACCGGTCTCATTCGGCCTATCTGACCTCTAGTCGGATGATTCACCATAATTTGGGTCTAGATCCTTCGCCGAAATTTCTACAACAAAACAGAATTAGTCATCATATATTTACAGTTATTTTAGGCCATGATATTTATCGTAACATTGCCCCCCCCCCTTAAAAGATGGTTCCTCGTGGAACCTTGTCGGGACTGGAACCGGAACTATATGCTGGTATCGGCAACTGGACCCTCTTTTACAACTTCCAGTTGTATAAAAATGACAAGGGACGGTTTTCTCTCCGCACCAGTAACTATGCGGATTGCAACAGAATAACACCTGAACTTCGGTGTCCTTAAAGATCTCCTCCACCATATTTCGGATAACCCTCCAATCTAATTGGCGGCACTCCAACTTTGGAATGGCTAACTTTTGCACGTCGGACTCTAGTACGTGCTCTCTCAATTGAAGTAAGGCTTCCCATACATCTCGGTAGGTAGGTTGGCCACGGGTCGTGTCTTTTGTTACCAGGTAGAAAAGGTAACGTGATGCATCTTGGAGTTTCAGGGTTTTACCGGGAGCTGGCACTTGGCATTGAAGTTCTGCAACTCGACCAAACTTCCTTCGAAAGACGGATGCTAACCCTAGTGCGTCTTTGATACTGGCCGGGATGGTAAGGGCCAGCGAGTAGTCATCGGGGAGCGCGAGTAGATCTTGCTTTTCTTCAGTGGTAACACCATGTCTTGCTTTACCGGTACCTCCATAGGCACCCATGAATTCCTCAAACGTGAGGTCAGACACGTCTTGTACTTGGTTTACTTCCACTTCTTCATCTACGTCTTGGTCACCTTCGAAACACGCCAGCCGGTTATGGTGTACTATCATCGGCTTTCCCCTCGGAATCTTGCTTATTCGGTAGATGACATCGTTGATCTTCTCCATGATGAGGTATGGACCTTCCCAAAACTGCTGCCATTTGGGAGAACAACCTTTTTGCTTCTTGGGATTATACAGCCATACTTTGTCGTTCTTCTTAAAGCAACCCTTTTCGGCTTGTGTATCGTATCGTTTCTTCATTCGGTCGCTAGCGATCTAAAGGTGGGAACGGACCAACTCATGTACATCGTCCATTCTTCTTCGTAATTCGATCACATAATCTTCACCTGCTACATCTTCTCCAGGTCGACACCCAAACTCTAGATCACAAGGTTGTCGCATTTCGCGTCCGAATAGGACTTTGGCTGGAGTCTGGCCTTTTGATTCGTTAACTGCAGATCTGTAGGCCATTGTGAAGAACGGAAGGTATTGGTCCCAGTCTCGCTGATGATCGGACACCATCTTTGTCAAATACTTGCCAACTGTCCTATTCATTCGTTCTACCATACCATCTGATTGCGGATGATACGCGGTAGTTCTTGTTTTCTTCATGCCTAGTCTATCACATATTCCTTGGAATAGATCGCTTTCGAAGTTCCTGCCTTGGTCACTATGTATCTCCAAAGGCACTCCAAATCGGCTGATATATTCTTGGATCAACTTATCTGAAACGATGGCGGCCTTCTGGTCGGAAAGTGCGTAAATCTCGACCCACTTAGTAAAGTAATCCATTACTACCAACATGTACTTGCCTCCATTTTCACTTTCTGGAAATGGCCCAGCGATATCCAAAGCTATTCTTTCAAACGGGCTTCCAACATTATATTGTCTCATAGGAGCTCTCCTTTTTCGGTAAGGCCCGTTACTCGTAGCACAAATAGTACATTTCTTACACCAGTCTTTTACATCGTCGGAACTGGTCATCCAATAAAACCGTTCCCGAATTCGCTGAAGGTTCTTCTTTACACCAAAATGCCCTCCTGATGGACTGTCGTGTAACTGACGAAGTACTTCGACTATTCTGCTCTTTGGGATCATCAACTGTCTTCTCTTTTCCGAACCATCATCATTTTCCAGAACTCGTTTGAGCAAGCCATCTTCGATGATAAATGAGTCCCACTGGGCCCAATACGTCTTAACTACTGAGCATAGGTTTGATATTTCCTGCCAAGGTGGTCGACGGTTTTCCTCTTTCCATTTTCGGATTTTCTGTATAACTGGATCTCTCTCTTGTTCTTTCCTTATTTTAGTATGCGTCCAGTCGTTGACAATCGTCGTTTTTAGCACTGCTGCTTCCTTGGATTCCGTTTTGTTGCAGTGGGAACACTCTGCTGGGCATGGCGTTCTGGAAAGAGAATCAGGGTTTCTGTGGCTAACTTTGGCCGGTGCTCAATCTTAAAATCGTATTCTTGGAGTCGTTCGATCCATCTAGCTATCTGACCCTCTGGATTCTTAAACTGCATCAACCATTTAAGGGTGGCATGGTCGGTTCGGATTAGAAACTTCCTACCATAAAGGTATTGATAGAAGTGCTCTACTGATTTTACTACTGCTAGAAGTTCTCTTCTCGTGACGCAATAATTCCGCTCAGGTTTTGAAAGAACTTTACTAAAATATCCGAGGACTCGTTCCTGTCCTTCTTGAATCTGAGACAGCACTCCTCCAATTCCCACATTACTTGCATCTGTATCTAAGATGAACTCTCTTTCTGGCAGTGGATACCCTAAAATTGGTGCTGTTATTAAATGCTTTTTCAATGCTTTCAAGGCATTTTGGCAGTCTGTATCCCAGCGGTAATCTCTTGCTTCCTCCGTAAGTCGCATTAATGGCTTAGCGATATCTGCAAACTTCTTAATAAACCTTCGGTAGTAAGTACATAGTCCAAGAAAACTTCCCACTTGGTGTTTGTCAATTGGTTTTGGCCATTTCTTAATGGAATCGATTTTTCCCTTATCCACGGTCACTCCTTCTTTACTGACTATATGACCCAGATAATTGACTTTACCTTGAAATAGCTGGCACTTCTTGGGGTTTAGCATCAATTGGGCAGCTTTAAGTCGATTAAAAACATTTTCTAAATTCTGCAGATGATCTTCAAATGTCTTCCCTAAGACGATTATGTCATCTAAATAAACCAGGCATGTTTTCCAAGATAACCCTCTCAACACATTTTCCATAAGCCTCTCAAATGTCGCAGGAGCATTACAGAGTCCAAATGGCATAACGTTGAATTGCCACAATCCAGATCCTGTGGTAAAGGCTGTCTTTTCTTTATCTACTGGGTCCATTTCTACCTGCCAGTATCCAGACTTCAAATCCAAAGTAGAAAACAATTTACTTCCAGCCAATGTGTCCAATGTGTCATCGATCCGAGGCAGAGGATAACTATCTTTCTTGGTAACGTTGTTCAGCAAACGGTAATCCACACAGAACCTCGTCGTTCCGTCTTTCTTCTTAACCAGGACCACCGGAGAGACCCATGGGCTCGTAGAAGGTTCTATCACCCCGTCTTTCTTCATTTCCTGAACAATCGTTTTAGCTTCCTCTCTTTTCGCCTGTGGTAATCGTCGAGCTGTTTGACGAATTGGCTTAGCATTGCCAGTATCAATTTTATGCTTAACAACGGTAGTTCTTCCCGTCTTTTCTCCTTTTGGTACAAAAATATCACGATACTGCCGAAGAAATTCCCTTAATTTCCTTTTCTCAATCTGATTCAGAGACTGTCCAGCAACTGCAACCATTTGGTCGAATTTGTCGTTTTAATTATCAGATGTTGTCGTCTGACGGATTATGGATGTCGCAGGTACACAAGTTCCTACTTTTGTCTCTTTATTGATGGTCACTAGGTAGTCGTTGCATTGATAAGTCTCACCGGAATTTCTTTAGCCGAAGTCACCAATTCCTTTCCAATTATTGTTCCACGGCCAACCTCATCGTCGTGGTTCCAAGGCTCCATCATAACAGGTGTCCCTTCCTCTACAATTTCCTGTAATCGCGCTACTATGATCGTTTCGCTTCTCGCAGGCACGACTGTATCTTCTGTAATGGCTGCTTGCACAGTGTTGTCATTATGTGGATGAAGAAATACCTCCTCGTTGCCAACTTTGATTACCTTATTCTTAAAATCCAATTGGAATCCATGCATATTCATTACGTCCATTCCTAATATAACATCCTCTTCGATGTCAGCAACTATAACAGTATGGACGAACTTTTCTGCTTCAATTCCCAATTGTATCTGGATTTCTCCATGAATGTTGGCATTTTCACCTGTAGCGATCCCAAGTCGCAATCTCGTTGGTAACAGTTTCTTACGGCTGTTTATAACAACTGTTGGGCGTATAATGGTTCTGGTCGCTCCGGTATCCACCAACAACGTATGTCTTTTACCATTTATTTCTCCATCTACATATACACTATCTTCACGACATTTCTAAGAAGCTATTAGTATGAGAGGGTCTTTGGAAAAGTTCCGGGTCAAAACTGCCCCCCTAAGGCTGACCCGTTCTAGTTTTCCTAGTGGTGAGTTTCTTGATTTGCGTCGTACCTAGGGTGCTTACATGAACTTCGTACGTTTCCTATTTCGCCACAATTCCAGCATCTTATGGTCTTCGTTTTCTTGTATGTCATACTCTTAATCATATTAACGAGCTGGTCAAGTTTATCTTAATCTCCTTCCTCTTTTACAGTCCTAACTTTACTGTACCCTCCAGAGGCCTGCGTAGCTGACTCGTATTCGAGGGCGGCGGATAAGACATCAACCAGCGTCTTGTGACGAGCTAATCGTAGTATTCCCTGCATTTCATGATCACGAAGATCATCAATAAACGTTTGAACGGCCAATTTTTCCATCATGTCTTCGGGAGCTGTTGGATAAGCATATCGTACTAATCTGGCAATATCTACCTCATATTCTTGAATAGCCTCATCTTTCTTCTGTCTACGATTTTTAAGCTGCGACTGATATACATGCTCCAAATGTTCGTGGCCATATCGCATATTTAACCTCTTCTTAAGTTGTTCGAAATCATCCGTCGCTTCTACGGCTATGGTCTGAAGCACATCTAAGGCATCTCCTCGAAGAGCGATAGTCAGGTTTACAGCCTTTTCTTTTTCAGACCATCCATTCGCTCTTGCAGCTGATTCGAATTGTTTCATGTAGTTGTTCCATGACGATTTTCCGTCGAAAGTTGGGACTTTCACATGGACAGAACCTCCATTTCCTTCAAATTTCTTCCGTATTTCCAACTTACATTTCGTCTCGTCTTCTTTTGTCTCTGTTGTAATTGGATTGTTTCCTCTCTCTGCTGTCCCTGTTTCCTCCAGCTTCTTTTCCATCTCTTTCCATATCTTTTCTTCGAAGGCCAACATATCGGCAGCAACTTGGTTTTTTAACGAAGATATTCTATCGTCGAGGGCAGACATCTCAGAAGTTACTTTAGAAATGTTAGCAGAAACTTTACTTTCCAGAGACGAAATCTCGTTAGAAACTTTGTTTTCTAATGATGCGATATCACCGGAAACTTTGTTCTCCAATGATGCGATGTCACCAGAAACTTTCGAAATATCGCCAGAAACTTTGTTCTCTAATTATGCGATGTCACCAGAAACTTTCGAAATCGACGAGATAACAGCAACATGCTTGTCTTCAAATATATAAGTTTCTGGATCCAAACCTTCTTCTTTTAAAGTGTTCTTTAGTCGTTGGACTAAGTCAGCCTTTTTCCCGGTAGAAGCTAATTCCCTATCTTCAAGATGCCTTCTTAAATCCGTAACTGTGAGCTCATAAATCGTAGCCATTTCCACAATTTCCGCTTATTCCACTTTTCTTCTGACACCACTTGTAGTGAATTTATTTAACTGCTATGGCTTTATTTAATTTATAATGTTTTTATTAAAAGGTTCTTATTTTAATTTATTAAAAAGCACGATAACTTATATCAATTTATTTAACGAATAATACATAATTTATATAGGCGAACGTAACAATTAAAATCGCGAGCGCGTCTTCAAAATCAACTGACCCTCTTTAATTAAAGTTCCGTTATTATATATGAAATCCTGTTATTAGAGAACAGCGGCGATCTCGCATCGAAGTAACCAGAAGCTCAGAACGGTCTCATTCGGCCTACCTGACCTCTAGTCGGATGATTCACCATAATTTGGGTCTAGATCCTTCGCCGAAATTTCTACAACAAAACAGAATTAGTCATCATATATTTACAGTTATTTTAGGCCATGATATTTATCGTAACAATATTTATGAGTTGCATTTCTGGTATGGTCAACTCACAAAAGCAACACATTCATGATTTATAACTGTGTTTATGTGCGCTTCTAAATTTTTATTATATTTACATCATAAAAATATTATTTCTGAAAAATTTTCATAATTTAATACACGATCGTCAAAACTGTAGGAACTTTTAACTTGTCCCCTTATTACAGGATCTTGTTTTCCTATCAACTTCAAAACATGAATGATAGAGGGTATTTCAAATTCAGGAGTGAGCACTTCCATGAAATAGTTGATCGCGCAGATAATAGAATAAACGTCCATGATAAGAGCCATACAGTCTTCTTTGTCAACCATTTTCCATCCACTCCTGAATGTAGGTCTCTCCGAGTTTCTTCCATCTTTCTCTATCTTGCGCCAATCTAATCCACTGTTTGCCTGCCACAGCTCTTATGTCATCTACCCATCTTTTTAGAGGCTTTGTTGTCATCCTTGGTATCCATTCTAGAATTCTCCGTGTCCACCTGTTGTCATTATATGGGGCTACGTTCATTTTTGTAATTTCTTCCACAATATCCCTAATCTTCGTTCTACGTTTTATCTCGGTGTTTCTAATCTTGTCTCTCAGTGATATTCCAAGCATGATTCGTTTCATTGCTCTTTGCATTGTTTCTAATTTTTTAGCAGATTTTTTAGTAAGGGCTACTGTCTCCTAGCCGTAGCTACAAGCTGGTAGTATGCATGTGTTATACACCTTTTTCTTTAAGTTTACAGCAATGGAGATGTTTTTCAAGATATATGCTAGTTTGCTGAAAGCGCCCCATGCCAGTTGTGTTGTTCTTTTAATTTTAGCATCTTGATTTGGTTTTCCTAGTTTGATGAAATGACCTAGATATACATGTTCAACATTTTCTATGGTATGATTTTGTATTGTTATATTTGTCTGGTCTCGGCTCAGTATTTTTGTTTTACTGTAGTTTATTTTTAAGCCTACCGCTCCTGAAACTGCATTTAATTGTTGTAACATATCATTTTAGTTCTTGGGTATTATCGGCTATTAAAACTATGTCATCTGCGAATCTCAAGTGGTTTAAGTATGATCTGTCGACGTTGATACCCTTGTTGTTCCATTCTAGTTTCTTAAAAATGTCTTCTAGAGCAAGGGTAAATAGTTTGGGATATTTTCATATATGTTTCAGATTCATTTTCATTTTCATATATGTTTTTAATTATGTTAGTGTACCTTGAATCTATACGTTCTTTTTCTAGAGATTCAAGCACTGCCCATAATTCAATGGAATCGAATGCTTTATGGAAATCAACGAACGCCACATGAATTGGAACATTATAGGTTGATAGAAATCGAGCTTATGTGTTAGGCGGTTGGTTATGATTTTAGTTAGTAATTTATACAGATGTGATAGCAAGGATATTGGTCGGTAATTCTCGATGTTTGCTTTGTCTCCTTTTTGAATAGTAGAATGACTTCGGAGTTGTACCATTCTTGAGGTACCTTTCCTTCATCAATTACTTTATTAAATAAAATATTTAATACCTTATTCATTTTTCTGCCACCAATTTTTAACCCATACAGAGGCGTTGCAATATTAAACAATTTGAGAAGATTGTTGTAAACCACACTAATTACAAAATTATTACTCACTTAAGTAATAAATGGAGTTTTGATTTTACACAGATTATTTTATCGATAACAAAATTTTTAGTTAAATTAGCAACTTTAAAACTGTAATTATAAAGTCATTATTATTGAATCCCTAACGGCTCATTAAGGATATAAAAAAAACTGATAAGAATTATTTCCAATCATTTCTAATCACTGGATTTAAAAGGAGTTGTAATTTAATCTCATTATGTTTCATTCGGGTCTAAAAAAATTCTAACAGGCGTATTAGAACTATTTTGTAGTTTAATACGTCTGTTAGCATCTTAGAATGGAGATGATTAAATGTAGTACAAGTAAACAGATCAGATTGACACCAGAATCCAAAGGAATAGTTTCCAATGTATTTAAATATATACAAATACTATTTCCTAAAGACAATCGAACTAATATTAAATAACTTGTGAGCGAAGCTACAGAAGTATCTTTTTCGTACAGTAGAAAGGATCGCTCAACAAGAATATAAACAAACACATAGTCAAATAATTTACTCAAATTTCCAGCTACAACACTTGCTAAATGAAAAGCAACAGTGACAGACTTAGAAATATCATTCATTGTTTTCATGAGACTGAACGTTGTCGTGTATCATTAAAGCTTTTGCAAAAAAGGCTTGGAGACGAGTAGAGTGGAAATGATGTCTCTACAGAATTGTGAAAGATTTGCGACGGGTAGCTCTTTTAGACAGCAGACTCAGTAAAACTCAGGTTTAAATTAAATAAAAATATATTCGAAATAAATAAATAACAACATAAAATTATACACTAGGTGATATATACAACAAAAATTAAGAGCGTCAATCCTGGCGACGACGGCATCCACGGCGGTATGACCCACTGTTTAATATCTGCGAAAAATAAAATACAAATAATGAATAATGATATAAAATCTAAACGGCAGTTATGCTGTGATACACTTACACACAGGACACAGACGGTAGGGAACGGATCGAAGAAGTAGAGATGGAGCGAGGACACTTAAGCTAGCGGGGACACATGAGCAGAATCAAATTTAACCTACGTAATATTTTTTCACCCATTTTCACTAATTTATTACCATTGTAATAATTTTTCACCACCAAACCAACCTTAAGGGGAGCGATTCTGCTTGCTTAAGATTCAAGCTAGCAGAATTTAAAAAAAAAACTTTTTGTTGATGGCATAGTTTATCACCCATTTTTCACTAATTTATTACCACCCTAATACTTTTTCACCACCAAAACACCCTTAATGGGAGCGATTCTGCTGGCTTAAGATTCAAGCTAGCAGAATTAAAAAAAAATTTTATTGATGGCATATTTTTCCACCCATTTTTCACTAATTTATGACCACCCTAATATTGTTTCACCATCAAACCACCCTTAAGGGAAGCGATTCTGCTGGCTTCCGGTTCAAGCTAGCAGAATTAAAAAAAAAATTATAATATACCACAGTGTTTTGCTAGGTTTTTACGAATTTATTACCACCCTAGTAATTTTTCACCCCTTAACTACCCCTTGTGAAAAGTCAAAAATTATGTTAGATTAAAATTTAAGGAGAATTTTTTTTTTCAAAGTCACTGTCCTCTACTTAGTAATAATAATAGTCTCCCGTTTTATACCGCTTCGCGGCTTTGGGAGTATAGCAGGGTAGTCTGCTATATCTAGGGCCTACGGTATAGGCCTCTACTTATTACTGAAATAAAAAAGTTTTTTGTTAAGTTTTTACTAAACTTTGACCATCCTGATAATTTTGCTTCCATAAACCTATTCGGAAACTTTCCTGCTAGCTCAATATTTGAACCAGCGAAATTAGAAAAAAAAAACGTATTTTTGAAATACCGCAGTATTCTGCTAGGTTTTACGAATTTATTACCACCCTAGTAATTATTCACCACTTAACTGCCTCTTAAGGGAAGTCAATAATAATTCTGTTAGGTTAAAATTTAACGTGAAAAAATCTTTTTTTACAATTTCACTGTCCTCTACTTATAATTGTCATAAAAAAGTATTTCGTTAAGTTTTTACTAAACTTTGACCACCCTGATAAGTTTTCATCCCTAAACCAATCTTATTTGGAAACGTTCCTACTAGCTTAATATTCAAGTCAGCGGAATTAAAAAAAAATTATTTATGATATACCACAGTGTGTTGTTAGGTTTTTACAAATTTATTACCAACTTAGTAATTTTTTATCCCTTGACAACCCTTATTGGAAATCCATAGTTCTGCTACGTTTAAATTAAAGGTGAAAAAGTTTTGTTTTATAATTTTACTGAATACTGTTTATAAATAAAATAAGAAACTGCTCTGGTTAGTTTTTACTAAAGGTTAACCAAAACCACCAATTCCACCATCTACACATTTACGCTAGTTGAATACAAAGCAAATCATTTCGGAAATATGAGATACTACAGTATTGTGCTAGATTTGTACTAATACATTACCATCCTAGTAATTTTTCACCCTTCAACTACCCTCTATGAGGAGTCAATAATTCTGCTAGGTTAAAATTTAAGGTGATAAAAAATCTATTTTTATAATTTTTCATTCTACTTGTAACTGAAAATATAAATTGCTTGCCAGGTTTTAACTGAATTTGATCCACCCTTATAATTTTTGACCCCTAAGCCTCAGTTAATGGGAAACATTCAACGAGATACACATTGACGCTAGGTGAATAAAAAATCTTTTTGGAAACACAAGAGTGCTCTGCTAAATTTTTACTAAGTATATTTTTACCTACCTAGTCATATTTTTCTCAACTACCCTAGTTGAAAAACATTTTCAAATGTTATTATATACGAACTAATATTTATTTTTGAAATAATTTTATTACGTCTATTACATTATTTAACTACAGTAAAACCTCCGTTAACCGAAATAATTGGGGGGGAGGCCGTTTCGGATAACAAGAATTTCGGTTAAAAATAACATTGTTTTTTATAATATTCTTGATCAAAGTATTGGTATTAAAAAATACTATGAGGTGATTTCTTAATGTTTTCTAATAAGTAAATACAGAATAAAGTAATAAAATTAAGGAAAATGAACAAGTTAAACATGCTTTTTTAAAGAAATCTGCTTTTTTTTGCGTTTTCGTTTGACAACGATGTTTCTCTCTCCCTCCATCGTTAATTTGCAGAATGTCATGAGTTTGCCTCATTCGATTGTTCGACGAAACGTAAAGCAATCCGAAAAGGACAAAACTTTATGTAATGACAACAAAAATTAAGAATCTAGTCGTGTCCATAACTAATTAGGCCTACTGTATAAAATACTTTCCTCTAAAGCATTGAAAATCTCGTCGACGGTCTTGTGCTACCTGTTGCCTCTTGGGTCGTTATCTTCGTCATCTGATATGCTCAGGTTGTCTTGATAAAGAAACATATCAAGGATATCCTGGTCTATTAATTCACGTTCTGAGTCATCAGCTGCTAACCAGTCACGTATCTCTTCTTAGTTAATTTCGTCCAGTCCCGGCAAATCTTTAATAAAAGGTTTAATTTCTTCTGTCGTTTTCTTACCATTTTCTTCTTCAGGATCGTCAATCAAAATCTTATCAAAAAGATTGTTCCAGCATTTTTCCAAAGTTGAAGATTTGATCTTGGCCCACGACTCAGCTCACCAATAAAAATGTTTTATTGTTAAGATTTGAGAATTTCGGGAACACTTTTGGATTAATTCGTCTCCTGTAATAACAGATGTCTTAAGAATGCTTCTCTATAATGTCTCTTGAATGTCTCTATGACTCCCTGGTCTAACGGCTGGATTAAGCTTGTGACATTCGGTGGCAAAAATCTGACAATTGTCACCATTTTGTAGATTTTGAGGGTGAGAGCGCATTGTCAACAAGCAACAATGTTTTGATGAGAAGGTTTTTTGATTTTAAAAAGGATTTTACACTTGAGACGATTTCATTTTCAAAACATTCTAAAAATAAAGTGGTCGACATGCATAAACTTTTTTGGCTTCTATACCTTAAAATGCCTTTTCGGAGGAAATATCTTTTAGAGCTCTTAGTTTTTGTGATTTTCCAACACACATAGACATCAATTGGTGAGTGAAACAAACGGAATTGTTTACGTTTTGCGACAAACATTTACTTTTTATTGACGAAATTATTGAAACTGTCAGCCGTTTCGGTTAAACGATGTTTCGGTTAAAAAGGTTTCGGTTAAGGGAGGTTTTACTGTAATTATAAAGGATGGTCGAGACCGTGCGCACTTATTGTTTAATAGTTATTTATTGTACAAGACGATAAAATTGTACTTTACCTTCGAAAGTGTTTTTTAGCGTCTAAACGTCAGTCGAGACGCTAATTATGCTCGAGAAGATAATGCGATTTTATCGTCGTGTGCAATGCAACATTTTTTCTATAGCAAGACTTCAAGTTCAGGTGAAAAATAGAATTTAAAACATTTAATCTACTCTTGCTGTTAAAATGTCACTTTATCTACTCTTGCGGTTAAAGTGATTCTTTATCTACTCAAAACAGTTGTTATAGCAACACTTTAACATAAGCTATGTAAAAAAAAATTAAAAGATTTGTATTCATTAGGTACATGAAAATTTGAAAAATAATTTAGGTATCTAATATTTTAATATTATTCAAATAAGAAGAGTATTAACAATTGTTCAAAACATAATTTTAAGATTAGGTGGATAGCATAAAGAATTTATATTGGAAAACATTTTAGGAAACATATTCAAATGAGACGGAAATTACCGGTTGGTCAGAACAACTGATATATATTATTTTGCTTAGTAAAATAAATTTATATAGCAGCATTTTAAAAATTTAAAGATATTTGTATTTTAATTCTTTGTCGATTTTTCATTCATTGTCAGTTGAATATAGGTAAAAATTAAAGGGTATTACAAAAAAATATTAACTATTTATTTTGTTTATGGAAATGTTTGAAAGAATCGCCTACGGAGAGATCTGTTTTCCCGGCACAATCCACACACTCATAAATTGGGTTTTTTCTTATTTTTAGGATAGGACATGCTCTACATCGTTTCGTTTTCGTTTCGCTTTGTCCGATTTATCAGCAATTATTTATAGGTAAATCTTCGCGTGCGATATTTCGTCTTTCTTTGCTTTTTTATAAATTAATTTACGAATTAATTCTAACCTTGATACCGTCTTTTATGTCTTTTGTTTAATATATTGTTTAAAACTAAGTCTAACTTTCTACGATACCATCGATTCATCCAGTGATAATTCTTTTACTGGATAATACAGAGCAGTCATTTTATTATTAAAAAGTCTATAACTGTTCTTATTCTATAAAACCGATCTACAGGAATAACATTAGGTCTTACTGGATTATGGATGAAGTGTAAGCACCTTAAAATTACAAGAAAAAGATCTCTGCCGATGTTCTGCAAAAAAGATTTTAAGTTGAATAGTTAATCTGTTTTCCAATAACCCTCCAATTTTGAAATCGGTATGGGTCAGTGTGAAAGATAATTCCCATAAATACTAGAAATTCAAATGAGGAAAGTAGTTTACATCTATAATCTTAATGTTGGTTTGGTGATAAAAAATTATTAGGGTGGTAATAAATTAGTGAAAAATTGGAGAAAAAATATTACGTAGGTTAGATTGGATTCCGCTCATGTGTCCCTGCTAACTTAAAGGTTCTGATGGAGAGGGCCAATCAACACTCGATCGATGAGGAACGGGCAGTGTCCAATCAGTACTTGGAAACAGAAGAGAATAGGTATGTCTCAGATCAATACTCCAAGACCGGGTACGGAACTGCCACTTGATCAATACTCTAGTAGAGGCAGTTGGCCTTCAGTCAATAACCTAGGGCCAGTGGAGTTGTCAGATCAATACTCCGACGGAAATCTGCTTTCTCTTGCGGCGGCTGCTCTTTTATAGGGTCAAAGGCCTTCCATCTTCTCTAGCACACATGACGAAGGAACTTCTGGTAGGGATGCGTGACTACGAAGCGCTAACGGTACCGAGGCGATGCAAATCATTGCAGATTTGGGATTCAAATGAAAGAAAACGGAAGATAATCGACGTTTATTAATTGAACGGACTGACATTCGTGCTCTTTTCATTAGACATTTGGACATATTATTAAATATTGAATATGTTGCTGAAACTTATGTACACGCAAGACACACTACGCTAAATAGCTGGACAGATGACTGTGGCAAAGGATTGTTAAAAAACATTTAAAAAAGAATTAGGTTTGTTATCGTGCATGGTGGTGGGGAGATGGGGTTTATAAAAATGCCCTGTTCATTTTTAAATCAAGAGCCTAAACAAGAGATTCTCATGATGATATGAATTCAGAAAATTACGAAAATCGGATGAAAGAATAGTTAATCCCCAATTTGTCTGTAGGGTCTGTTATTGTTACTGATAATGCATCATATCATAATGCACAAATTAATAAAATCCACCACTAATACTAAAAACGAATGTGATATCTTGGTTGATAGAAAAAAAATTACCATTAGAACGTCAATGTTAAAACCGCAATTGTATGAAATCATCAAACGATACAAACAAGATTATATTCAATATAAATTTGACAAAGTAGGTACTACACAAATGTGGACATGTTTCTTTAAAACTTTCGCCGTATCATCCAGACTTGAACCCTGTAGAAATGATTTGGAAGCAAATAAAAAATGGAGATGCAGAACAAAATGTTTAATTTAAGATAGAAGACGTAAAAGTGTTGGTGGAACAGGAATTTGCTAAAGTAGCTGTAGATAACTGGAAGAAAGTGTGTGAACATGTTGTGAAGGTCGAAGATAAGTATTTGGAAAATGAACGTCTCAGAGATGTTATAACTGAAGAATTAAGGATTGATTTAAATGACAGTAAATCTGATTATGTAAGTGCATAACATAATTTAACATTACGATATATATGAATAAAACTTTTCAAAACTGTCCTATATGTACCTATGTACCTATTATTTTTTTACTTTATTGCCATCATTTCGTATATTCTTCTATTTAATATCGTGAATGTTCAGTCAATAATAATCAGTAATAATATTATACGGTTTTAAAGTTAAAGTAGCCTTTGTAATTAATATCTATTACAACATCTTCTTCTTCTTAAAGTGCCTATCCGTTCCGGACGTTGGCGATCATCACGGCTATCTTCACTTTGCTTATTGCAGCGCGAAACAGTTCAGTGGTAGTCGTGTTATACCACTTTCGCAAATTTTGAAGCCAGGAAATGCGTCTTCTTCCCGGTCCTCTCTTACCATTTACTTTCCCTTGGAGAATCAGCTGGAGAAGGCCGTAACGTTCTTGGTTTCTCATTACATGACCTAGATATTCCAACTTTTTAGTTTTGACGGTCATGAGAATTTCACATTCTTTCCCCATTCTACGCAGGACCTCCACATTAGTAACTCTGTCAACCCAGGATATACGTAAGATGCGCCTATAATACCACATTTCGAAAGCTTCGAGCCGATTCATAGATATACAACATAATGACGGTATTAGATTTTTGTTTTGATACAGGTCAGCGACAGCCGCTTATATATTTCGACCTCTTTAGGTCTCCTCAGAGCGGTATAGCCACTACTCTGAACCAAAACAAAAATCTTTCCCGTCCTAGACAATAGTTATCAAAATAACTATATACTGACGTAACTACGTCATCTAAAAACAAAAAGAGAAATCAAACGATTTCTACCTGGCGAAACCGAATTCACGTTTTTACCAACGTGCTTCCTAAGACTTGCGAAGCAAACAGCTTGATAAATTACTCGGCAAGGGAATCTAAAATTGCATTCCACATGCTGTTCATCATGGTCAAAATTCGTATTGAATTCAGTTTCTGGTACACCAACCGAAGTAAAGTAATAAAACATAATGGCGGTATTAGATTTTTGTTTTGATACAGGGCAGCGACAGCCGCTTATACGTATTTCGACCTCTTTAGGTCTCCTCAAAGCGGTATAGCCACTACTCTGAACCAAAACAAAAATCTGGCATAGAGATGGCGTAGTTACGTCCGTATATAGTTATTTTGAAAACTATTGTCTAGGGCGGGAAAGATTTTTGTTTTGGTTCAGAGTAGTAGCTATACCACTCTGAGGAGACCTAAAGAGGTCGAAATACGTATAAGCGGCTGTCGCTGCCCTGTATCAAAACAAAAATCTAATACCGTCATTATGTTTTATTACTTTACTTCGGTTGGAGTACCAGAAACTGAATTCACTATGAATTTTGACCATGATGAACGACATGTGGAATGCAATTTTAGATTCCCTTGCCGAGTAATTTATCAAGCTGTTTGCTTCGCAAGTTTTAGGAAGCACGGTGGTAAAAATTTGAATTCGGTTTCGCCAGGTAGAAATCGTTTGATTTCTCTTTTTGTTTTTAGATGGCGTAGTTACGTCCGTATATAGTTATTTTGATAACTATTGTCTAGGACGGGAAAGATTTTTGTTTTGGTTCAGAGTAGTGGCTATACCGCTTTGAGGAGATCTAAAGAGGTCGAAATACGTATAAGCGGCTGTCGCTGCGCTGTATCAAAATAAAAATCTAATACCGTCATTATGTTTTATTACTTTACTTCGGTTGGAGTACCAGAAACTGAATTCACTACGAATTTCGACCATGATGAAAGGCATGTGGAATGCAATTTTAGATTCCCTTACCGGGTAATTTATCAAGCTGTTTGTTTCGCAAGTTTTAGGAAGCACGGTGGTAAAAATTTGAATTCGGTTTCGCCAGGTAGAAATCGTTTGATTTCTCTTTTTGTTAATATCTATTAATACTGTATACGTATTGACGGTTTCGCATACATATATGTAAAACAATATTGCCAAATATAATCTAATATTTTTGTTTAATATATTGTGTTTACCCATCTTTAACAATTTTATTTAAATCATAAGAATATTTTGGAACGTCATTGCTTTGTTAGGCCAGGTTTTACTATTCCGAGAAATTTCCGCCACTACATTCTAAATACCCTCTAATAGATGTAACTGAATACAAGGTATGATATTGCGCATGACATTTGACAGCTGGCTCAGGAGTGTGACGTAGTCAAGAGCGCTCGAACCCATTCTTACTTAATTTTGAAATTATGGTCAAAAATGATCGAATATTTTTTTAAATGTTTTTTTTTTTTGGTTATAATTAAAGAAAAAATACATTTTCAGTAGCGTAAAACCTTTACTTTTCCTGGGGTTCAGGCCTAATATTTATTTTTGTTTTCATACATATACTAATAATATACGCACTCTTTTTGTATAGGCAATTAGTAGTAGATTTGCGTATTTTGATTCACTGTCACTCATTTCCAAGCAGTTTTACTGAAATAAAAACAAAATAGATTACAATAAAGACAAATCTGATTTGTAATTTAATATGGTATTTTAGATTTATTTATTTTTAAATTTAGTAAAATAAAAAATATACACATTACTATAACCCACCAATTATTATATGCAAAATTTACTTATCAAACAATATAATAATAATAATAATAATACAATATAATATCAAAATAAGGCACAAATTAGTTCAAAGGAAAAACACAATAAATATTGACTTCAGGCGACTTTACAAGACATAAGACTTGTATAAAAACAAAAGTTCGACAATAATATCGGTTATCGATGGTGACAACTGCAAATTGCAAGTTATGAGATAATAAATATATTTTAAAGTAACTCAATACTGACTGAGTCATCTATTTTATAATAGAAAAATAATTTAGATATATGCTTACATATGTCTCTTTATACAAATATCCACTTCGCAAGTGAATATTCCACATCTTCATGAACCATCGCTATTTTTGAATGTTTGTCATGTGTTAAAAATAGGTGCTTTTAAAAACATTTGGATAAACTGAGTGATGTGCATAGTTATGCAACTAGAAAAAACTCCATTATAATAACTTTGATTTTGTAGATTAACGAAGATTCAGAATTCATATAAATATATCAGTTTAAAGCTTTTTAACATGTTACTGTAAAATTGTTGTTATTTTTTTAGACAGCAATCTTAAATGGTTCTTTTATATCGATTTGTTAAGTAAGAAACTAGCCTCAGCCTGCTATGCAATTTGAAATAAGATCTGTTTCGGAGGAAATCAATTTAGCATCTTCCTAAATAACAATCCTTTATGTGTGAAAATTACAAAAGATGTCAATAGATGTCGATGACCAGCTAGCTCATCTGATCTAAATAAAGTTGACTTTATCATTATTTATTTTGATTTTGTGTTTAGTTCAGTATATACATACAAATTTTGTGTACCTTCATTACCACTTTTTTGTATCTTTTTAAACATCTGAAATATCAAACTCTGGAGTATAAGTTGATTAATCTGTACCTAAGTGTAATAAAAGATAATTAAAACTTGTTTTATAAAGGATATCTGTGTTAACAAAATAACTGTACCAAAAATCAACAAAAATAAATTAATTTCAAAATTTTGTTTATGATTAAATATTATAATAACATAATTTTATCATCTCTTTATAATTACTATAATTAAATTAGCCAAATTATATAAAAACATTAAAATTAAGTCTTTCCTATACAACTACATTCAAATGTTGCGTGAAGAAGCGGTCTTAACTACGTCATGCGCGACGCGAACCGATTATGGAACATTATGTATCATACCTTGTGTTCATTGTACCATGAGTCCGAATACTCATTTTTTTGTTTTAGCGATTTTTTTTTAAATAACATACAATCAATAATTGTTTCCTCATTATAAGAAATATAAGTTTTTTCAGAATTTTATAAGTATTTTCATACTCATTTCTTATATATAAATAGGTTAAAACCGTGACAAACAATTGATGAACCATCAGAAAATGACAAATAAATACTACAGTACTCCTTTTTTAACTTCTATTGTAAATAAGTCGGTAACGATTTAATTTTTGACCATCCGCCAAATAAAAAAAAACACTTTCTTAACAAAAGGCCATAGCTTATGATTGGATTCGCTTTGAACAGGATGGAATTCAAAAAAATCGATTGTCTTCCACACGAGTTTTTTTTTTAAATAATTTTGGAAATTCAGCTCATTAACAAGTATTTATTCTGTTTCTCATTCTCCTTCGTCCCCTTTTTCTTCTTCTTCCTTCTTCTGTTTCTTCTACATCTTCGTTTAAAATAAAGAAATAATTACTATCGTCTATGGTTTGAAAAATGTTTTCTTT